>NW_012146078.1:811027-812548 GCF_000956105.1 Propithecus coquereli | reverse complement strand
AGGACATAATCTCATCATGGGCAGGACAATAGGGCATATTTTATTTATGTTTTGTGACACTTTTTTAAAAAACAAGGTCACTGAGCAACCAGAAGTGTCTAATGTTATTTTAGCAGGTGCTTCCCCAGTGCTCTGGAGACATCAGACTTCTCACTGCCGTTGCTTCCTACCAGAGGCAATGTGATATATGAGAAAATGCACTGGTTTGAAGTCAGCTAAATGTGGGGACACATTGCAGCTCCTTCACTTTCTTCTTCTGTGTTCCTGGGTAAGTTTATTAACCTTTCTGTCTGTCTCATTGTAAGATTCTTAAAAAGTGATACAAATACCTACTTTGCAAGGTCATTGTGAAGATCTGTGGTAAGGTATATAGAGTATCCACCATAATGGTTATAACAAAGTGAGAATTCAATAACTGATATTATTATTCTCCTTTCTCTAATTTATCCTGTATTGTTTTCCTAGACCATGTGTGGCAAATATTTCTTACCTGTGCTTGTGTTTCCATCCCCATCCTCTTTTCATACCCATAGAAGACACTGTTAATTGATTATGGCACTGTATTCTACTGTGTTTGGACATTCTTTGAATCTAATTATCTTTTACATTTGTTAAGAAAGATATGTGTTACGTGTGTTTCTCTTTTGCGCCAGGTGTTATAATTTCCAGTACACATTGCATGCAAGATAAAACATATTTGTTGGGTGAGTTCTCCATCTTGGCATTTGAATTTTACTATAGTTTGATTTTGTACAATACTGGAAGAATAAAATAAATGGGAATTAATTTGTCCAATCAATGTTTTGAATTTTCTTTTCAATGCTGATATTGCATAGGATAAGATTCTATTATCAACAGATTGATGACTCTAACCTGATTAGGTTAACTCTCATCTGATTAGTCCCCACTAGTTTCAGGAAGAGATCCAAGACCCAAAGAGCAAGGAGTCCCCAGTACTTTGTTGTTCCTTTCCTGTGATAGTGCAGAATGCTCTGAGAAATTCCAGAACCAAGTGTGCTGTTGAAAACTGTATCCATTAGGGAATAAGGAGGGTACTGCCTCAAGCACAAGACCTATGTTGCCCAAAAGTGCGATAGCAGTTGGTGTCAATCCAAAGCAAAAGTTCTCAAGAACTATTTCTTTAAAAAAGATGGGAAGACAGATAAGAAGGGGTGTTGAAAAGAGTAATTTTGACATATATTGAGCTGAAACCCATGGAAGTTCTTGGAGCATGTTAGCTAAATGTCAGGATGTTTCCTGAATTCTGGCAGGAAGCAAAAGAGTATGTCATGTCTAATGACATGGAGTCTAAAAATAAAGGTGTGTACCTAAAAATCCATAAATTCATCTCCACCTCTCAACCAGTTGGAGTAAAATGTATAAATAATCATATGGATTCAAGACGCCAACATTGAGATGGATAGGGCTTCAGTGAATAAAAAAATCTAAAAGGTAAAAAAAGAAGAAAGATGGGGAGCGTTGCAATAGAGAGTACTAACATCTGAATGTGCCCCTCCAAAA
>NW_012146078.1:810444-810977 GCF_000956105.1 Propithecus coquereli | reverse complement strand
ATAGGTACGATTTTTATATTGTTACAATTACTAGTCAGATATGATTGTTTATTTTTCATTCAGTGTTATAAGTACTTTTCTATGTTATATAATCCTCACCATTTTAAGGTCTTTCGATATGTTATAATGTATATTTGCATATATATTAACTTTTTCTTATTTGAGATAGTTTACTTAATCTATCCACCAAAAGTGGGATAATTGCGTTAAAGGCTATGATCATCTCATATGTCTTGCAACATAGTGAAAAATCATTTTTCCAAAAGGAATCTTCCAATTTACTATCTTTTACATTTATGAGAGTGTCTGCTTGATTATCAAATTTCTTTATTTTATAGATTTAAAAGGCCATATTATTCTTATTTCAATGTGTTCCTTTGACAACTATTATAGTAGAGTTGAACATATACATGTATATATAGTTTTTTACTGTACTAACTTTAATTTCAATTGTTCATATACTCTTCTAAAATTTCATTATTATTTTTTAATACCAATTTGCATAAGCTTTCTACACAATATAAATATGGTCT
>NW_012146078.1:806902-808229 GCF_000956105.1 Propithecus coquereli | reverse complement strand
TAATCATATGGATTCAAGACGCCAACATTGAGATGGATAGGGCTTCAGTGAATAAAAAAATCTAAAAGGTAAAAAAAGAAGAAAGATGGGGAGCGTTGCAATAGAGAGTACTAACATCTGAATGTGCCCCTCCAAAATCATGTGTTGGAAAGTTAATCCTCAATGTAGCAGTGTTGGGAGACAGGGCCAAATGAGAGATGTTTATGTCATAGGGTCCCACTCTCATGAATGGATTAATGCTGATTATAAAAGGGCTTGAGGCTTCGAGTTCAATCTCATGCTCTCTCTCTCTTGCCCTTTGCCTTCTGCCATGGAATTATGCAGCAAAAAGGTCCTCAGATGAGGCCACTCGATCTTGAACTTCCCAGCCTCTAGAACCATGAGTTAAATAAATTTATTGTCTCTATAAATTACCAAGTCTCTGGTATTCTATTATAGCAACATAAAATAGACTAATGCAGAGTTTTAATAATCGCCTTCATTTTCCTGTTATTATTTGAGATGAGAATCCACAAATTAAGTGAACAGTGAAAAAATCTCCCTTTGGGAATGAAAACAAAAATATTTAAATTCAGGGAGATATCTTTCTTGATATGGTAGGCAGAATTCTGAGATGGCTTTCAAAATTCCCCAACCCCTGGAGACATGACCTGTATAATCCCCTCTCCTTGAATGTAGATAGAATGGATGTCACTTCTGTGATTAGGTTACATTATACGACAAAAGTGAAGGGATTTTGTTGGTGCAATTAAGGTTGCAAATCAGGTGACTTTGAGTTAATCACAAGGAAAATTATCCTGAGTATGCCTAATCTAATCAGGTGAGCCACTAAAAGAGACCTATCCCTTCCTGATGTTGGAGAGATTTGAAGCAGCAGTGATGTTCTCTTGCTGGCCTTGAAGAAGCAAATTGCCATTGTGAGAAAAGGGCAAAATGGAAGAGACAGTAGTTGGCAGGTGGATTCTGGAAGCTAGAAAAACACTTGGCTGACAGCCAGCAATAAAGCAGGCGCCTCAGTTTAACAGCTAAAAGGAACTGAATTCTGCCAATAACCAGAGAGCTTGAAAGAGGATCCTGAGCCTCAGATGAGAACACAGCCCTGGTAATACCTTGATTTCACTGTCAGGCCCTTAGAACACAACTCAGTTAGCTAGTGTCCAGACTCATGAAAACTGTGAGATAATACATTTTTGTATTGTAAATATCTAAATTTGTAGTGATTTGTTACGCAGCAACAGAAAACTAATGTTCTTGGCTAAGAACAAATTTGAATCCCTCATTTTCTTGTTTCCATAAAGAAAAAAGTTACTTCTACTCCTTCGAGTCA
>NW_012146078.1:804872-805330 GCF_000956105.1 Propithecus coquereli | reverse complement strand
TTCTTGTGATACTTCACTTAGTAGAATGGGCTCCAACCCTATCCAGGATAATACACTCTTTAATAAAATAATAGCATTAACAATAACTGAAAGCAACTGTATAGTTGGAGGAAAAACTTGCTGTACTCTTATCTGACAAAAGAAATTCCTGAACATTTTAGGAGTCTTTAATTTCTTTTGATATTTTACACTTTGAACTACAATTTCAAATTATAACAGATAATAGATTATAATCAAGAGGGGTTTGTAATCATTGTGGGGATCTCTATGTATTGTTTTTTTTATTACTTGTCTTTAAGTATTTGTTTAATTCAGGGTTTGGCAATTTTTTTTTTTTCTGTAATGGACCAGATGGTAGTAGTATTTTAGGCTTTCAGGACCACACATTCTTGTTTATGTCTACTCAAATCTGTCATTTTAATGAAGTCGTATACGATATGTAAATAAATGGGGCTGTA
>NW_012146078.1:803349-804822 GCF_000956105.1 Propithecus coquereli | reverse complement strand
TTTGGGTAGATGCCCAGTAATGGGATTACTGGATCAACTGGTAGTTCTACTTGTAGCTCTTTGAGGTATCTTCATATTACTTTCCACAGTGGTTGTACTAGTTTGCAGTCCCACCAGCAGTGTATGAGTGTTCTTATCTCTCTGCATCCACCCCAACATTTAAAGAAATTTTAAAGAAATGAAATGTGAGGGAAAAGAATAATATGAGGCCTTAGAGTCCTAGAAGAAACCACCTGTCTGCATAAAATGAAATGTAGGTGACCATATCACGTATGGACAGGCTCAGTGACGATATAGTCCCCTTGCACCCAAAGAGACCAATGTCAATGGAAAAAAATCACCCAAACGTGGTTGTGGGCAGACTTTCCTGAGGTCAAGGACCACCTCCCCTACAGGTGGTAAGTGGACTACAAGGGTTTCTTGCCAATGTAATTTCTGTGGGCTACAAATGAGTGTTAACTGGAATTGATGTGTATGTATTTTATTCCAGGGCTTGCTTATCCCATAAGAGAAGGAACTATAGAGTATAAAATTAAAAATTTTGAACAGAAAATTATTTATCAATTTGACCCATCAAGATATGTTTCTTTGGATCAACAAACACATTTTACTGCTGCTAATATATAAAAAAAAAAGCAAGAAAATACAACATTATATGTTACACATCACATTTTTCATGACTCTGAGCTGTGTTCTCATTGAAAATTGGAATGGTAAATTAAACTATTTCTTATTTAAAATAGATGTTGGGGGGAAAATTTAGAAAGGCTGGTTTAGTCAATTAAATATATTGAATATGAAAGAGAATAAAGTAAGGAATGTACATATTTTTCTTTTATTTTGTCTGATCTGCTCGTCCTGGGCCAGGATCAACTTTGCACATGCCAGCAGAGGAAGATACCATCACGCAAGACACACTATGCCAGCCATTAACTTTGGGCATATTTTAAAAGGTACCTTGGGGGTGGGTCATGACTTCATGCTATGAAGCCAAATTAGGGCTAAGTGTGAATGCAGCCCCTTGAGTAAACTGTAAAGATAATCTGTGATCCTTTACCTGAAAAATTCCATGATATTTTTCTGCAAATAGAGAATAGGAGAGACACTGGCAAGTCTGCTGTTACTATTTGCTTTATGGATAATCACAAAATTCAAGCCAAAGAAACAAACTGTGGATGGAGGAGATGGCTGAAAACAGGTACGAAATAGAAAAGTGAAGAGGGCACCTAGGAAGGGATGTAATTATACTATTTCCGAGAGAGATTCCAAGTAGAAAATAATACTATTGACTATCTCTAAGATCTCATGATGACTAACGGCTGAGGTTTGGAGAAGCTGCTTGTACTGTTTCATGCAGAGGAGGGAAACAGATGCTTGCTAAGTTAAGAGTTCCTCCTAAAAACTCTATTTCATCATTTACATAAAAGAAATGATACAATTCTGTCTGTTGAATCAACTTACTGGAAACTAACT
>NW_012146078.1:802145-803299 GCF_000956105.1 Propithecus coquereli | reverse complement strand
AAAAAGATAAAAATAATTTAAAACTAAGAGTTGTAAGTCCAGTTTCAGTGCACTGATCTAGACAGGATTCTTGTCCCTCAATGAAAAATAGTAAGAATCATATATATTTATTTATTTTTGATGTATCACTCTTTCCTAAATTTTCATAAAGAAAAGAATCACATGGGACACTTATTAAAAATACTACTTGTTAATTTTTTTATTTCAGCAAAAAAAATACTACTTCTTGGGGCTATCTCTGGAAATTCTGATTTATTGGGATTAGGATGGAGATGTGGCATTTACATTTTTATCAAGGACCTAAATGATTTAAATTATTAGAGAAAGCTAGGAAACACTATTTTTGTATTAAGGTCCAGAAAAAGGAAATTCAGAATCGCTTGTACCTAAACAAGAGTATGTAGATCAGTGCTCTAAATCTTGGTTGAGCATTAGAGATCTTCTTTAAAAAATCTCAATGGCCAAGGCACACCCAGATCAATTAAATCACAATGTCCAAGGTGAGATCCAAGTATCAGAATGAGTAACTGGGAAACTACCTCGTAGAAGGGTGTAACACCCAACCAAGCGGTTTCAGAGAAATTGAACAGATTTAAAAGCGAAAGAACAGGAAGATAAATACAAGAGAAAAAAATACACAATATTGAAGGTGACAAAATTACTATAGGCAGGGCTGCTACTTTTTCACTGAGAGAACATAGTCAAGAAACTTATTAAAGTAGGAAATCTAAGGCTGCTTACAGTTAGCTATGCTCTCAGCAAAAAATCGGGTCCCTTAGGTAGGGGTCGTTGCAAAGGATAAGAAAATAATAGAAAATGGAAAATAATAGAAATAAAAGAATACACAGAGACGAAGATATAGTTTTATAGATTTATAAAGATAAAAGACAAAAAGCAGGGGTCCTCAGGGGTCCCTAGGATATCCCCGTTAATCATAGGGCCCAGAATAAAGTTTCATATGGGTATTTATAGGTACAGTGATTGGTTGCCAGGGGTAACAGATTTACATAATAACAGGTAGTTTGTTTTAGGTTAAAAGTCTTTCAAAAGGCTTCTGTAGATCCCCTAACTAACTCTGGTTACAAAAACTTTCAAGGACAAACTTCTAAGTTCTAAGATAAAGCTATTACTTAATAGAAGGATTAAACAGAGAT
>NW_012146078.1:801033-802095 GCF_000956105.1 Propithecus coquereli | reverse complement strand
ATTCAGAGACTCATATGCTCTGGCAAACACTCTCATCATTGCCAGTAGCACAAGAGAATTTTATTTACAAGAAATGCTTAGGTAACCTCCAACACTCCCTACATCAGAGAAAATAAAAGGGATACTGTTTTGTTTGGAAAGAAGACATAGGTTCATTGATGATTTGAATGTCCTACTCTTCTAAAATTATTTCTCATCTCATTTATTGTTTCACCTGCTACTTTCACTATTTAGTTTGTTTCTTTGGATTAGGTTATTATCTATATAAGGTAACTCTGAAAACATACGGCTGTGAGATGGGAGACCTATGAACAGTGTTGAAGATGAACCTGTAATTTAGCCTTTGGGGTGTACAGGAACCACTTACAGAGATTATCAAAATTTCAGATCCCTGAGCTCAGCCCTCAGAGATTCAGATTCAGTAAGTCTGGAATTAAGCCCAGCAATCTGCATTTTTTCTGAAGCACTTTGTCCTTAGACTAAACTGGAAAGATACTACTCTAACTTGAAAAAAGGTATCTTTTAGCCTCTTTCTACTTCTGCTGTGAGCTACAGACCAGCAGAATCCTAGTATCCCCTGGGAGCATAATAGAACTGTGAAATCACAGACCCATCCCACTTACTAAAGCAGAGTTTGTATTTTGACAAGATCACAGGTGGTTCATAAATACATTAAAGCGTGAGAATCACTGCTTTAGCAAACACGTAAGATTTAGTTATAGCTTCGTGATTAGTTAGAGCAGCTGTCACCCTGAACATAGAAGGGAGAGCAGGACTCAGAAGAGGAAAGTTTGGATGGAAGGGTGGGCATTAGTAGGGAAGATGCTGGTGGAAGGCTTGAGGCAGTTTGGTGGAAACAAGGTAGGGATAGTACCAACAATTAGGGCAAGAGGACAGATTTCACCATGATTCCAGGAGCCCCTCAGCACAATATTAAAAAGTACTTCTCCTTTGTTTAAAAATATTCTATTTAAAGTTCTAGTATTCCATAGTACAGTAGAGAGATTATAATTAACAATAATTTATTTTATAGTTCAAAATGGAAGAGAAAAATTAGAATGT
>NW_012146078.1:795468-796739 GCF_000956105.1 Propithecus coquereli | reverse complement strand
CTGGAAAAATCAATTTACAGCTCAGACAAGATGGAATATAAAGATGTATGGCAATCTTGGGTAGAGATGTTACGAAGGTAAAAATTATTATTGCTGAGATGGTCTAAGTCTATTCTTTGAAGTCAAAGTTTTAATTTTAAAACTATTTTATTATTGACATTTTGAATTCCAAGCCTTTACGATAATCTTAAACCTGAAAATTTTTCCCCCTGTACACTTGCTAAATAAAACAAAGTATAAACGACATCTAGTTCAGTACTTGCAAAACATATTACTTTCTTTTCTGCCTCCTTAACAGAGAACTGGGAGTGGGGGAAGGTAACCCCTAGATCAGCTTTGGCTGCAGTGTGGATACTGCTTAGCTCCCAAATTTGGCACTTATAGAAGGAAAATAGTGGAAAGAAGGTAGGCTTGTACTAGTATGTCTGATCTAAGAGAAAGAACATCTGATTTCAGAATCTTTTGGAGAACAACTTTATATTTGAAGCAATTTCTAGCACACAGTAGAAATCAATAAATATAAGCTGATACATACATAAGGATAACAAGTGCCAATATATGGTTAATGTTGACTGAGTAAACCAGAAACAAAAGGTGCCAAGTGTGTTAGTCTACTCAGGCTGCCATAACAAAATATCACCAAATGGGTGGCTTAAATAACAGAAATTTATTTTCTCACAGTTCTGTAGGCTAAAAGCCCAAGATCAAGGTGCCCTCAGGGTTGGTTTTGGTGACATCTCTCTTCCTGGCTTGCAGACAGCTGCCTTCCTGCTGTGTCCTCACATGGCCTTCCCCCTGTGAAGGAGAGCCATCTCTGGTGTCTGTCCCTCCTCTTATATGGACACCTGTCCTATCGGATTAGGGCCCCACACTATGACACTGTTTAACTTTAATTACTTGCCTAAAGGCCCTATCTCCAAATATAGTCACATTAGGCATTAAGGCTTAAACACATGAACTTTGGTGGGACACAGTTCTGTCCATAACTCAAAAGGACATTGAGATTTCAAGGAATGTGAACTGTATCCTTTGGGTAGTTGTTGTCCTGTAACCACTTTAACTATCTTTACATCCTTCACCTCGCAGACTACTTTTAGAACCACAAAGTCTACCCCAATCTAACAGCTGCAGAGTGAAAGATTCGAGGAATTTTAAGTTGTTCAAAGTATCTACAATATGTTCCAAACTTTCAAATTTGAGAATACATTCTTTTTAAAGTAGATTACAGATTTTGCTTTAAATTCCTTCAAACAACAACAAGCCGAAAACAA
>NW_012146078.1:795086-795418 GCF_000956105.1 Propithecus coquereli | reverse complement strand
AAGCCATGACTAGTTTACTACATACGATGATTTGCCTCCCAGAGACTCACATTAATAGCTAACAAAACTGTCATTCAATTTTCTGTTACAACTGTAAAATCAATGTATAAAAATAATTTCTCACAGTAATATACTGTGTGTATCTTTTGAAAATGAAGGCTCTGTTGGCTGCTTATAAAGAATATATATTAACACACAAAATGCATTGTTTATAGAAAATTGGTATTAAATTAAATCGTTCTGACTAGTGTTTTAAATCAATTTTATTTAACTGAAACTCCATCCCACTGACTGCAATCACATCAGCGATAATCGAAGGAAAGTGGCAAACT
>NW_012146078.1:792040-793341 GCF_000956105.1 Propithecus coquereli | reverse complement strand
AATCATTAAGAGATGAAAGTATTCTTGGGATATTAAAAAAAATACACAAACATAAAAATATATGCATTATAATCTTTTCACCAGCCCAATTCCTTTGTAGACCAACTGAAAAAGAAATCAGAAGTTTAAATAGAGTTCTGTTATTTAAGGACTTACTGTATCATGTGAGTTCTACTATCCTCACTCAGATTTGTTTCAGTTTTGCCCTTTGGACCAAGCATATCATTGCAAAAGACTACACAAACAGCTACTGCTTCTATCTGAGCCATTCGGAGTCAGAAATGTTGAGTTTCTCCAAGATGTGAAATTATGTTTTCATAGCAGAAAACACTAATTTAAGTTGGAAATATGTTAGAAAATGTCATTTCCTTTGCAAACCAAACAAATTAAGAAGAAGGGAAATATCGCTTAGTAGAATTCAGAGTTTGTTGTGAAATTTTGAAAGAATTCTAAAAATTTGGCAAAACCTAAAGTATTGCTTGGCATTTATACCCTGAAATGATTATTTTAAGAGTGCAAATTAAACTTGTTGATAGATATATACTGAGAATGTGTTAACTCTGTGATGTTTCTGTTAACTTGCTATAAATACTGTCCTGTGAACTAAGGATTTGTCTCACATAGAACCTATTCAAGTTACTGTATCATGCAGATGAAAGATTTATATTTACCACATACTTTTAAAGCATGGTCATATGCCCATGGAATGGAGCATACTCAAATGCTTATAAAACTAAACACGGAAAACCAAAATTTACTTGCGTGACAGATTTCAAGGTTACCGCTGTGTTATGTATCATCTACTAATTGAAGAGAAAATGGCAGATGTCATGGAAGTTAAAGTGCAAGAAGGCTACTAAAAAGCTCTTTTTTCATTCTGTAGATGATATGGGTGTTTAAAACTATATGTTATTACCTTGAGCTACTATTATATTTAGTTATACATGTCTATTTTATACAGGTCCTGGACCACCGTGTTCTGTTGGTATCTCAATTTTTACATGATACTGGAAAAATCAATTTACAGCTCAGACAAGATGGAATATAAAGATGTATGGCAATCTTGGGTAGAGATGTTACGAAGGTAAAAATTATTATTGCTGAGATGGTCTAAGTCTATTCTTTGAAGTCAAAGTTTTAATTTTAAAACTATTTTATTATTGACATTTTGAATTCTAAGCCTTTACGATAATCTTAAACCTGAAGATTTTTCCCCCTGTACACTTGCTAAATAAAACAAAGTATAAACGACATCTAGTTCAGTACTTGCAAAACATATTACTTTCTTTTCTGCCTCCTTA
>NW_012146078.1:789487-791990 GCF_000956105.1 Propithecus coquereli | reverse complement strand
GTTCTGACTAGTGTTTTAAATCAATTTTATTTAACTGAAACTCCATCCCACTGACTGCAATCACATCAGCGATAATCGAAGGAAAGTGGCAAACTACATCAGCGGCACCAACTCCAGGAAGGTCAAGAGCCCAACCTTGGATTAATAGGAGGAGGCCTTCATATTTTAAGAGACTCAAGAAAACATGCAAGTTGCCTCATGGTCCTAAGTGTGATGAAAATCATCTACTGAAGCGGGTATTATTGTAAATCTTTGTCTACATGACAGATTTACATCTCCTTACTTCCATAAAATTCACCGTTAATGGCACAACACCTATTAAGCTGAGATATTTCTAGGTGCAGTACGTCATGGTATTTTCCTGTACAGTTTACATTATTCTTGGCATTTCACTGCCTGTCTCATGAGATGGCCAAGAAGGAAAATATAGTAACTTGCACTCACTTCTCAAGGACAAAATGCCACATCTTACCAGAGGAAACATTCAGAAAGTGAAAAGCAAATATTGAGAATCATAAGATTGAAAAATATGGTGTATGAGAAATCTGGAGGCTTAAGGGAAAAACATTTTGTTTCATGAATACAATTTTAATGCATTACCAAATTCTCAGTTTTTAGAGTTTTTCAAAAAGGGACAAATAAACATTTACAAAAGCTGATTCTTAGAGCTGGATGTATACAGAAGAGACAATATGATCTTTGACATAAACCCAATTTTGGAGCTTGAGCTTCCACTGGTGTTTGTGTAGGGAAACCCTGGGGCCTCCAAAACATTTGGGTAGCACTTTCTGACAATAAAAGCTGAGCAGGCTTTGTGTAACAAAGGCAATTAAAATGTCTGGGCAATCCCTTGAGATATGTCAACTTGTTGAGAACTTGGGAAACTGAATAACTTCATTCTTATTCACATAAAGCCAGAGAGAAAAATAATTTCAACTCTTACCATACATTCTATTTTCTCTCTTAAGAGAAAAAGAAGTCAACAGTTATAAGCATGTATTAAACTCTTGGACTCATTATTACAAAGTTTTGGGCCATCCTGTAAGGTAGAAAATTCTACAAGCTAATGTTACTGCATCTTATTTGCTAAAAATACATTGTAAAAACCAGATCGTAACATTACACAATTGAAAGGGATGAGTGACATTTTTATGATTCAAAGTTCTGATTTTATATAAGAGAGAATTGCCATGTGACTAACCCATGGTCACGTTGTTAGCTAGTGGTAGAACCAGAACTTCGGAAACATGTGTTCTTTTTGTATTCCAGAGAACTTTCCCCTGAGCCCAAGTAAGGTATAATCATGTTTTCTTCTCAAGGAGCTAGCTTTGGGTAATGTTACGTAGTAGACAACATTGCTCCTTAGCCTTTGCTCCTTTTCATTTTGGCAAAAGAGAAGCAGAAAAGATGAATTATAGAAGTTGTAGGCGAATTTTTAGAAAGAGAAGTTATACTTCTTTTGTATGTAGGGCATATTGCTGCTTGAGCCATTTCTTTACTTGCAGCAACATCCCTTTCATTTTATATTAGCAATAAAGGGCTCTGTGGGAAAGCCTCATGTGCAACAATAGGGTCATTACACAACGCTTTGGATGTATGGTGTTTATTGGTGCTACAAACTATTAGAAATAGCCATATAGATCTTGTGGAAGAGCCCTCTTAGAATGGCTAGTAATGGTTTCACATAATAGAGGCTCAGAAAATATTTGCTATTTGATTTGCTTCTTTTGTAGGTAGGTTTTTTAAAACTTATATCTAAGATGATCCAGTCTGGAACATGAATGGCCTGAAAAAAATTGATAAACTGAAATGCTCAGCATGCGTCATTTATTTATAGGTTTTTATATACAAGGATTTTCTTGAGGCTGTGCTGCATGATTTTACTATCACTACAGACCAAAGCAGGAAAGTTCCTATAATCTTAGCTATTATCAAGAAGTGTGTGCCTCCTTTTGACTTACAGGGAAAGAACAAGAGCATTCTGGTTAAATCATTGACAATGTCTCTGCTGCAAGCTAAGTCATATCAAGCCTATTATGCAGGGACTCTGGTGGGAGGAACATTACTGTTACAGACTGAATGTTTGTGTACCTCCAAATTCATATGCTGAAGCCCCAACTTTCAATGTGACTATTTAGAAGGTCATTAAGGTTAAATGAGGTAATTAAGATTGAATGAAGTAATAGGGGTAGGCTTTGATTTAACAGGATTAGTGTCCTTATAAAAAGAAATAGCATAGAGCTTAATCTCTTTCTTCACCATATGAAGACACAGAGGGTAGATGTCTACAAACCAGGAAGAAAGCCCCCACCAGAAACCGACCCTTCTGGACCTGGATCTTGGACTTCCCAGTCTTCAGAACTGTGAAAAATAAATTTATGTTGTTTAAGCCAGAGAAGAAGTACTTTTGTATTTTACTATGGCATCCAGAGCTAATACAATTACCATTTAAAACAAAGGCATGCTCGATCAACAAACAATTTTTGAAAACTATTATGTGCTT
>NW_012146078.1:766181-767342 GCF_000956105.1 Propithecus coquereli | reverse complement strand
GTGTGTGTGTGTGTGAGTGTGTCATTAACTTTGGAGGTAGGGAATCTTCTCTCTGCAAGAACCATATTTTTTCACACAATAAAATGTTATATTTTTTAATATTGAAGAATGTGTCAAAATTTTGAGAATTCTAACAAAGGTTTTAGTGAGAGGAAAGAGAAGATATTTGTAATTCATGTTGCTATGCAGCAACCAAAATTCTAATCCAGGAGTTTGTACTGTGGCAAATATTGAGGCACACTGACAACAAAGGGTTGCCTTGCATTTTCTGAAGATGATACACTTAATGACCTATACTAACAAATAATAAAAATATCAGGGGATGACCTCAATGACTACTTAACTCCTATTTCTCCTTCATTCTTGATACTGGTTGCTTACCTTTTAATTATGCTCATTTCTCAGTGTTTGCATATTGGTATTACCTGTGGGCTCTTAAAAATATTAAGGCTCTGACCCCAACCAAGAACAATTAAATCTGAATTTCTAGGAATGTCATCTGGACAGTCATACTTTGTGAAGCTCTACAGGTGATTATAATATGCAGGCAGGATTGAAAACTACTAATTGTTTTTTATCTCATATAGAACATGAAAATGAATGTATATTTCTGCCCCTTTATGGTGTATTTGGCTTTGATTTCCTGCTATAACTTGACTTCAGGATCTGAGAGATCCCTAGGTTCTAAGTTATCAATCATCGTTTTGTTTAGAGACCTACTGCCAGGGAGTCCTAACATTTAAACATATGGAGTCCTAAAATATGAAGAGGATTTAAAAGAATTTTGTTATTGTGCCATACTTAAAACATAAAATCTGTTTTGGGCTTCCTCTGTAACCAAGCCAGAAGACCACATGAAGACAGTTACTAAATGCTGGGTTATTTTGAATTAAATTATAGCAATTCTTTTATTTCGCAAGTAAGTGCTTTACAATATTATATACCATATCTTGTACTTTTTTTCTCTACTATACTGGTTTGAGCTTTCCAGATAAGAAACTATTTTTTCTTATCTAATGCATGCAGTAGGTTACTTGTGAGTGTCAGGCATTAAAAATGCTACTGCGGATACTAAGTTATGAAAAGTTGAAGGTTTTAAGATCTGGATTAATTTTGGGGAGTATTGAATGTCATGGGATGTCAAAAAAAGAAAAAAATCTC
>NW_012146078.1:763058-764721 GCF_000956105.1 Propithecus coquereli | reverse complement strand
TAAGTGCAAGCTGTCTTCTCAGCAAGTTATGCCAGATTCAGTTATTAAGAAAATGAATACCCTGTAGATAAAATATGTTCCCATTTCAAAATAAATTACACATTTAAAGGATGCTGCAGCAATTTAAAAATATGTTTCTTCTGTGCAAATCAAAATTCTATTTCTATGTTCACCATATAGTTTCACCACTAATACCTAGATTTGATTTCTAGTTTTGTAAGGGAATGTGAATACACATTCTCTCTGGGGCGCTAAATGTCTGAGTTGATATATATGTCTCTATATATTCGTGTAAAGTTTATGCACATACCGCTTCTAGATTTTACCAGTCCCCAATATAATGCCTTTCAAGGAATACTGTGATATTGAGAAAGATATTTAGTCATATCTGTACTGTTGTAAGAAAAATATTTTATTGTTGAATATATATATGTGTATTATGCTTATGTGTAATATATCCTTAATTTCTGTTAATGAAATTAATAAAAAAGTACACCCATACTTTTAGAAGCCTTTTCCAACTCCTCTAGTCTTGAGTGCATCCACGCAGCACCCCAGGTATGCCACTATTAATCTACTACTAGATTGTTTCAAAATGTCTATTTGTGTGCTGTCTCCCACAAGTGACTATAAATTTTTCTTTCTACCCTGGTTCCATCACATTGCCTGGCATAAAGTAAAACATCAGTGTTTCTTGACCTGCAATACAACGTGATAGCTTCTAAAACAAAGGTAAGCTCTGTGTTTGTTAATCTCAAGTCCTGTTGTGTGTTTATTTTTTAAAAGTCAGTCTTGTTCCAGAGCTACATAAGTATTTCATCACATGTGTTAAAGATGTACATTTTGCATGTGTGTATTCAGTCTTTCCTTCAGCATTCCTAAAAGATTCCCATGTTTGGAATAGCCATCCAAATCCTTCCAGATAGCCATCTATCCCCCTGCAACCCATAAGACTCCAGTGAAATGGCCACATTTGTAGCTACAGGGCCTGTGTAATCTAGCAGGCCAGTGTTGGAAAATTCTTCCTCCTTTCCAGAGAGTGGCTCAAGAACCCATAATTAACCTCCAAGCACTTGGGATTTTGGGGGGCTAATCAGAAGAAATATCCCCCATTGTCAGGAGATAGGCTATTTTTCTTCTCTTCTTCATTATACATGAGCAAGCAGCATGCTGCCTCAGTTGCTCTAGGCAGTCATCTTGCTACTGTGGAGCAAGTTTCTAATAATAGATCTGACACAGAGAAGAGAGGAAAACCGAGGTATATGAACAGAGAAACAGAGCTGGATCTGTGACTATGCCACACCTGGAGCTTATGCTACCTTTTGATTTAGATTATGTGAGAAAATATTTTTCTATATGTTTGAAGCCTGTTGGAGTAGTGCTTTCTACTACTTGTAGCCTAAGTAACAGAATGTTAGAAATTCCCAATCCTCTCCTTTAAAAATAAATCATTCATGTCTTTTAACTCTTTTCTACAATTCAGGCTATAATCGCCCATCATACATTCAGCTATTTTCTCTTCTCTCTACTCTCTTTTGCTACATCTCAAAATTCCTGTTCATATCTTTTCTTTTAGCTTGAGGCCTACTGACTATCATCTTTAGATTCTCAGCTTTCCCCAAGTGACTTAGTAAGACTTCTTTAAAGCAAATAAATTCCCTCT
>NW_012146078.1:760800-763008 GCF_000956105.1 Propithecus coquereli | reverse complement strand
TAATTTTTACATTTATGAGATACGATGTGATGTTTTGATACACACATATACAATGTGGAATGATTAAATCAAGCTCATAATATATTCAACGCGTTGCTTACCTGTCATTTTTTATGGTGAGACATTTGAAATTTATTCTTTGTTATTTTGAAATACACATTATTATTGACTACAGTCACCCTGCTGTGCAACAGATCTCAAAACTCATTCCTTCTGTCCATCTGAAACCTTGTACACTTTAAGCTCTCTATATAGTTGCCTATAAGTTTCATTTGATTTGAATTGTTTAGCATTAACTATAATTAGAAATTGCGAAGTCAGGATCTTTGTATCTGGACCTCTCCTTTGTAGTTTCTATTTCTTAGCTATAGGCCCCACACCTTCTCAATCTGTCAGGTCTCAGCTCAATGTCTTTGGCTTAATCTACTGCTCAAGTTAGGACAAAGCAATGGCTGGAATGGTAAGGCAGAGCTTCCTCAATGCCCAGAACCTAGAGTTTGCATTTCCATTAATGGTTTAAGGACAAGTTAGTACCTTTTCTGGGTTGGGAGTTTGGAACAAAATATATTTTACAGCAGCCTGATAGAACCAGTCTCCCTATTCTACTGTTTTTTCCCTGGGTTCCAGTCTTAGCTGCAACAGTGTTTCTCCCTTCCTAACCTTCGCAAATATAAACTTTGATGTAAGGCAGAAAATTCAACTTTTGCAATTCTTTGGGATACATTATATGTGAGTTTTAGAAGTCGCAGCTTAATGACCATATGCAGAAAATCTATCTCTTTTGAAAAGCATTTATACTTGCAGTGGCCTTTCTTTTTTCAGATGGAGAAGCTTGGATTAAAGCCTTTATTTCTCATGTAGGACCTCACTGAACCCTGGAAAAGAAAGCCAGCATTCCAATACTCTCATATTTTTCTACCATTGAAGATTCAGTTTAGCCAGGCATATGTTAGAGACAACAAATTGCTTAATACATTTCCTCCCTGGCTTAGAACAATTATTTTTCCCCGCTTTGGATGGAGGGTTCTTAACTATTCCCTAGTCCAACTTGAACAGCTACTTTTACATTTTGGAGCTCATAACTTTTCACTCTCCTCCTTTGGTATAATTTTTGTATTTATTAAAATGATTTCTTTGCAAATGACAAAAGCCTAATTCAAACTAGCTTCAGCAAAAATAGATTTAGATATTTTGGAGGGATGACTGCTGGGATAGCTACAGGAAGCAGGGAAACATCTAGGCTCCTAGAAACTGAAATCAGAGATTTGATTCATTCATTTAAAAAACTTTTATTGAGAGCCCTCGACAGTATGTTCCAAACCCTCAGATCAAAAGGGAACAAAAAAGGCACTTTGTGATTTCCTAAAACTTAAAGTCTATTTCAATGAGATTATCTGTTTCCAATTCTTGACTACATCCTCTTTATTGGTTGTGGGATTCATTTTCTCAGATTTTTTCATGTGGTGGTATACACAACTCCTAGCATTTCTTGGGTTACATCCTTTCAATGTCCCAACTTGAAGAAAGGGTAGTTTTTCTCTGTTAGTTCTATCAGGAAGATCCTGGGGGGACCCACCACTGGCTAAATCATGCCGGGGTGTAGAAATGGTATACTGTCAGTTATCAGTTTTGGGTTTCATTATAAAAATCCTTCTATGGAATAAAACTCCTGCCCTTTCCTGGAGTTGGGGAGGAGCCATTGCCGGTTTTTTTCTCTTTCTGCAGTTTCACTGTCAAAGATAACTAGTGCTTCCGATTTCTAAGATTTGACCTCCCATTGTAGGCGTAGCTTTCGACTCTCTCAAATTGTTTTCCAGCTCCCAAAATGTTGTTGCCGTTTTTTAAATTCTCTTTGATCTTGAGCATTTATGCTTTTTATTTGGTTTTTAAAGAACAGTTTTCTCTCATTTTATTGCAGATTTAGGGAGACCATGTGTAAACTGATGTGTTACCTGTAAGTTTCAATAGCTGTATTTTACATGAAGCCTCATTTAACCATTGGTCTTCAAAATACCTACAGCTGATGTAGCCCCATCTCAAGTTTATGCAATTGCTTTTATTAAATCCAATTTGATTAGATTTTTCACTTTATCACTATTTTTTAGATCTAAAGCTGTATATTTAATTTTCAGATAAACTGATATAATGGCAGAATTCAGACAAAAGGCATTCATTTCCTTTTAAGTTTTCAATTTACTTGAGAAATCT
>NW_012146078.1:759637-760750 GCF_000956105.1 Propithecus coquereli | reverse complement strand
GAAAAGATTTGAAAAAATTGACTTCAGAATTGTTTAATTAGCATTCTGTGGAAAGTCATACCCATGGGATGGTGTGGTGATCAAGATTCTTTGGTAATTATGGGCAGAAATCTCACTTAAGGAAATAAAACATTGGTTGGAGGAAAAACAATGTAACTCACAAAAGAAGCAAAGGTTGCTTTGAAGATGTCAGACACTGCAACTGGAGACTCAATAATGGAAGAATCTTTCTCTTGGAATCTTGTTTCTACTTTTCCCTGGGTAGGATCCAGTCTTTTAGATTCTTCCATATGTAAATATTTCTTCAGATCAAAAATCAGCAAGGAGAGGAGAACTTTCACTGAAATCTCTATTTAGAAATATACTGAGGACTTCAAGCGTGTCCATCCCCCAGATGGTGAGCATCACACTCACTATGTATGCATATACCCATTCCCTCCTCCCCTCTCCCACCTGCCCAACACCCAATAAATGTTATTCTTATATGTGCACTTAGGTGTTGACCAGTCAAACCAATTTGCTAGTGAGTACATGTGGTGCTTATTTTTCCATTCTTGGGATACTTCACTTAGTAAAATGGGTTCTAGCTCTATCCAGGAGAATACAAGAGGTGCTATATCACCATTGTTTCTTAGAGCTGAATAGTACTCCATGGTATACATACACCACATTTTATTAATCCACTCATGTATTGATGGGCACTCTGACTTGGCAGGGGGGGGCGTAAGGGCATCATATGTAACCTATACATCTATACCCCCATAATATGCTGAAATAAAAGAGAAAGAAAAAAAACAAAACCTCTCATCAAATTTAAACAAATTTTGTTAACAATAACAGCAAAAAAAAAAAAAAAAAGGAAAAGAAAAAAAGAAATATACTGAGGAAATTCTCTTTGTGGACTAGTTCAGCCATATGCCCATCCCTGGAATAATCTTTGGACCAGAAGAATGAGGCGCCAAGATCAGCCATGTGTGGATTATGTGTTGACATCTGTGAATGGAAAGGTAGGCCACTGGAATTGGCAGTTCAAAGAGAAACACAAAGTTCTTGTCACTAAGGAAGATAAGGTTATAGGTAGCGAAAATGATGAATGTCCACGAGTCCACTCTG
>NW_012146078.1:754921-755727 GCF_000956105.1 Propithecus coquereli | reverse complement strand
TTAATAGCTTTTAAATCCTAAACGTTGCTTTTGTTATTCTTTTTGAGGTTGTGTTTCTTTCACTATTTATTCTCTGCATTTATTGTATGATTCAGACTATTTTGGGGGTGCAGATCATAAGCCCAAGACCAGAAGTGATATTTTTATATGTCATTTAATTTTGGAATTGCTGTAAATTTATTTTTATCTCTATTGGACCCATGATTCTTATAAATTCTATGCCATTTCACTAAATTATGTAGATCTTGAAGATATTCCATATTTTTACATTTGAAGCAGTTTGCTCATTATTTTCACAAATGAATATTAATATATTGGAAACTAATAATAGAAATACAAATTTAATTGTTATATAATATTATTAAGCTGTAGATTGATATTAAAATTATTCCTTAAAACAGTGGATCTCAACCAGGGGAAATTTTGTCTTCCAGGGAATCTTGGACATTGTGTTTTTTGATTGTCACTATGAGGAAGAGCTACTGGCATCTAGTGGGTAGAGAGTAGGGAGGCTGCTATCCATTCTGCAATGCATAGGGCAGCCCTATAACAAAGAATTATCCAGCCCCAAATATCAATAATGCTGCAGTTCAGAAACCCTGTCTTAAAATAATTCCAAGAAAAAAACCATATTGTTGAATTTTTAATGTATGCTTAAAAGCCATGGTACTATAATTTTTATCTAGGGAAAAGATAATTTAAAAGCATTTATGCTTTGGGTCTTCTTTCCTTTATACATTAATGTATTCCTTCTAAAGCTCTAAATTGAGTAGGTTAAGTGATTTCCCTTCTAAAATGTTCAACTA
>NW_012146078.1:740598-741552 GCF_000956105.1 Propithecus coquereli | reverse complement strand
GTTATTAGCCTTTATCAGATGTGTAGAGAGCAAATATTTTCTCCCGTTCTGTAGGCTGTCTATTCGCTCTAATGATACTTTCCTTGGCAGTGCAAAAGCTTTTTAATTTGATCAGGTCCCATTTATTTATTTTTGTTTCTGTTGTGATTGCTTTGGGGGTCTTCTTCAAAAATTCTTGGCCTATGAGCCTCAGTTTTTTAATCTGTAAAATATGGTTTTTGTGGGGATTAAATGATAGAAAATATGTGAAATGCTTTAGCAAAGTTTCTAGTGCTATGAGTAAATACGCAATAAATTTTAACTGTTACCATTAAGTTTACTATTTTGATGCTTTGGGATATAATATTACTTGTGTGAATAGAGATTATATTTAGTTAAGTAAGGTTCAAGAAAACTTTCCTGTTGCTTTAACTCACTTGATGCTGGGATATATTAGCCTTTTTTCTAGACCTGGTCCCATAGATATTTATATATCATGAACCAGTCAACTCACTCTTCAACCAGTAATCAAGGTTCCCTCAGCTTGTTCAGCTGAGTTCTGGTCTGTATATGTTTTACACATTAAAAAAAATAATGGTTGTAAATTGACTGGCATATTGTAAGTGCTTGATAATTGGAGATTCTTATTATTTGATTATTTTCCTGCTGTTATTATTTATCTTACAATTTAATGGTGACGAAAAAAAGATTCAAAGGTGTAAAGTGACTTGTTCAAAGTTCCTTTTCTATTCTATGCATTTTTACCTTTGGTGAAAGTGGAGCAAATTGAACAACCTTAAGCAATAAGGATTTGTAGAAAGGATTATATGGTAGCTACAGAATCAATGGGAGAGCTGACCACGCCGTGTCTCTGCTCCCTGGCACTCGTAGATCAGTGCTGATTTTTTTCAAGCAAGTAGCTTTGTCAATACTTCATCTTTTAAAGTATTTTATCATATTCTTTTAAGACACAGG
>NW_012146078.1:738836-739435 GCF_000956105.1 Propithecus coquereli | reverse complement strand
TAAAGTATTTTATCATATTCTTTTAAGACACAGGCTTTTTGACAGTTTTCTATTAAAGATTTACTATAATTAGTTATAATTAAAAATTCTAATTTTGATTAAACCTCTTGGGAAAAGCTTTAACATTTTCATATAAAAGTTTCATTAATCATTCATACTAAAGTAGGCATAATGGTTAGGACCTAGACTCTAGAACTAGATACCAGGGTTTGAATCCTGTTTTTGCCGCATACTAGATTTTTAACTGTGGGAAAATTACTTAACTTCTCTCAGTTACAGTTTCCCAGCTGCAAATCAGAATTACAAGAATACTTATTTTGTAGAGTTGTTGTGGGCGTTCAATGAGTTAATATGCATAAAATACATAGAACAGGGATTACTGTTATTACTGAAAAAATACAATTTTAAAAATAATTTTGTCTTGAGAATACAAGATATTTTAAGTACTAAGAAAACAGATTTAATAGTAATTCTTTAATCTGAAGCTTAGTATCTTTTGTAATTTTTTAATTTGGCCTAATCTTTTAAATATAGCTCTTTGGATTCTAATTGTACAATTTTAGACCTTTTAAACCATATCTTATATTTCTATTATGATT
>NW_012146078.1:735130-736366 GCF_000956105.1 Propithecus coquereli | reverse complement strand
AAAAAAAAAAAAATAAAGAACTTGACCAGTTTGTCAGGGAGATGCAATCAATCTTGCTCTATCAGCCTCGCAGCCTTGATGTTAAGCCTGGATCACTAGTCCTGACTCCTCCTTCCATCTATTGTGTTTCCTTTTGGAGCTCTTGTTTCTTTTCCCCATTAGCAATTCTTCTTGAGGCCATTTCAATCCATTGGAGCTTCTGCTAAATTGGAAGTTAGGGTTAGAGATGTCATTTCTTTTCCTAAAAAATTTTCTTCACTGCTATTTAATTTACCTATCTTTCCCTCATGAACCAAATCTGAATCAAGATATTTGCAAGATGCAGACTTTGTCAGGCCATACAGGGTCTTGTTTTATGCTTCCTCTGGGGGAAATAGCAGCTCATATAATTGACTGTTTAATATAGAGGCTAATTTGAGAGTCAAAAAGATCTTCTGTAAGGTGATCTTGTGTTGATCTTCTGTATAACTTATTTAGCAACTTTTCTGGTTCAAAAAGTATTTTTCAGTTTTAACTAACCTAAAACATTTTAAGATATTGTATTGTAGAAGGAGAGATGGCATGTACAGTAACTATATGCCAGTATTTGAAAGGTATTCTAAAGATTGTAAGACAAATATGTGTGGGAAAATTAGAGGACAAAATGGTTACTCTCTACACTTCCTAAACAAACAAACAAAAATTGGCCAAAGGCAATACCTCACTTGGCAATTAATTAGGCTCTTGTGAGCCAGTTTGGAATGTGACCATTGTGTATGTGGAGAAGAAACATATTGATGAATTCCAAATCATTAATGTCTGAATAAGTTTAGATCCCAATCCCTCATAAGTTGGGGCTGCTTGTCTTTCTGCTACTTTTTTGCTTCTTTCATATTTTGCTTTGGAAAACGTTTACAGTGAATTTAATAAATGTGAAAGAATTTGGTACTTTGAAGAGGGAAAAAAAAAACTTTCGATACACGAGTCACTTGATTTTCTGGGAGTAAAATTGTAGGAATAATGGTTTTACTTAATTTACATACAAGGATTCAGGAATTAATCTATCAGGGAAGGTGTGGTATACATGCTTTCTGCTAAAGATCAGAGCCGATCTGCATTACACCACATATGTTACTGCTGTAGATTTTTTCCACCCCTTTTCTTTCAAGTACTAATGAAACTAGTTTCTGATCCAGGATGGCTATTTATCATGGATTGCATTTATTTCTCAGTGTCTTATATCTCATTGTGGAGAAC
>NW_012146078.1:734144-735080 GCF_000956105.1 Propithecus coquereli | reverse complement strand
GGATCTCCTTTGGTCATGTTTTTATTATCTGTTTTTTTCCCTTTACTTTTTAGTATTGTGGTTTTATTGCCTGATATGATAGGTCATTTTTTGATTCAATGCTGGACATTGTAATAAATAAATTTTGGTGATATTTGCGGTTCTAAATGAGATTATCTTTCTCAAGGAGGGTTTACTGTTATTTCTGGAAGATTATTTGGAAAGACTCAAATAACTTTAATTCAATTTTTGTAAGGCAGGACTTTATCTGATGAGCTCTTTCTTCTATTATACAACATAATCATTCAGCAATCTCAACAGAAAATTTGAGATGTTTATCATGTGGCCCTCCTTGGTGGCTCCTGAACTTCAATGTTAAACATCCTTCCGTGAGATTACCTCTGCTAAGCTCCTCAGCCCCTGCTTTCTGCTTCTCTACATCTTGAATCTAGAACACAACTTATAAATCATCAAATTTGTATTGGGGAAAAGGAGTAACAAATGCCAGTCTTGTTTCCGTGCTTCTTTTTCCTTTGGGATTTTGCCCTCTCACCCCATTTTTTTTTGCTATAGTATAGCACTCCAAAATGCCTTCAAACAAAAATTTTAAAACATTATATTTAGCTTCTTTTAATGTTCTCAATGGGAGCGGATAGTATAAAAATACCACCAGTACCCATTTGTAGAAAAGCTAGTACATTCATTCTGGAAGAATCCATTGACTACCTACACACTACGAAATTCCTCTACTTTTCACTTGCAAAAGCTTAGCTTATTTTACTCCAAAATTCTCTCTTGTTCTCTCTCTCTCTCTCTCTCTCTCTCTCACACACACACACACACACAGATTTTCATCTTTTGATTTTTTTCTAGCTCTTAATTCTAGTTTCTAATTTTTGGTTACTTATTCAGGAAAATCATTCCAGTTACTATTTCACATGGGGGTTATAATGTCCC
>NW_012146078.1:721067-722819 GCF_000956105.1 Propithecus coquereli | reverse complement strand
ATAATTTCTTTCTATTTTTAGTTGAGACGGGGTCTTGCTCTTGTTCAGGCTGATCTTGAACTCCTGACTTTGAGCGATCCACCTGCCTCGGCCTCACAGAGTGCTAGGATTACAGGGAATTAACATTTTTAAAGTACTGATTGCCTGGTATTCTGCCAGTTGCTCTACACGCATATTTTAAAATCCTTTCCATAATTCCGTAATTCCTTTTTTACCCATTAGGACATGGAGGCTCAGATAAGTTAGGTAATATGTTCAAGGTTACACAGCTGTTGCATGCTGGAAATATGTCTCAAGTCCATGAATGTCTAATTTAAAAGACCATGCTCTTTCTATTATATCACTCCAGTGACATAATTGTATATACAGTCATTACAGTCTTAGAGAAGTTTACTTCTTGTGAAAATATAGATCAGGTATTAGCAACAGTTAGACCTGAGGTTAGCTTTTAGTTAAGTAGATTTTCTATATGAGAAAAAGCTATCTGGACTTAAAATATTTCTGTTAACTAGGAGAAGCAAGGCCCTTTTAAAAGTCTTAAGAGGGGTGCCAGCAACTTGTTAGGACAGAACTGTGAAGGGTCTGTGATTTTATTAATACTCAGCTTGCAAAATAACACCATCCCTACACATCCCACATTCAAGAACACAACATTTCTGAGTCAGAGAAATCATTTCTTTGCTTACAGCAAAAAGCAGCAGCCAAAGCAATAACTTGCCTCAGCTTCTCATGTTCCCGTTCCCACAAGGTGAGATGATGAATGCCAGATGTTTATCTGCATGTGCAGTGGATTGTACCACAGGATAAGATCCCAAACTTAGGAGACTGAGCTTTTATTGGGAGAGTTGGTAACGTTCCATCCTCCGTTCTGAAGAGAGATTACTCTGGAATATAAGCACATCTCCTCTGGGATAGTGGAGGTAGACATCTCTAGATTCATTACCTTGGAATATAAGGGAAAACATCTCTGGGAGTGAAAGGAAAGGCCTTTATCTTCATCATTGTGGAATGTCTCTAAATCACTCCGGAGGAATACATCATCACTCACTTCGATATTCAAGGATGTCCTTTGCTCCGAAGGCCCGGAATATGCAAGAATTCAAGAAATTAACAGAAATTTGTCTTAGCAAAGCCTTGGCGCCAATAATAATCCTCTTGTTTTGCTGAACCACTTCCATAACCTCTGGTTTAAGTTTTAGCTTATATATTTGAGACCTGTTCTTTATTTTTATTTCTTCCCATTCTATATTTTGTGAGCTTCTTAGCTCTAAGCTCTAGAAACAGAGCACGAAACAGCAGCTCAAAGTGCGAGTAGTCTATTTGAAAGTGAGACATTAGGTGTCAGGAAGAAGCCATATAGTGAATGAAACGGGGAAGGAGAAAGGAAAAGCTAATACAAGGTTACATTCTGAAGTGACTTCTTGAAGCCCTTCAGAAGATGTTCCACATTTCGAGAGTAGGTGACCTTCTGTCTCCTCCTGGCTCACGATGAAATGGTAGCTGGTATGGGATTGTATTACATCACAGTGGTTCACATATTTTGTGGCCTTGATTCTCTTTTTTCCTCCCCCTCACCTCCGGTTCTCCCTTACATGACCCCAAGTCAAGCATTTTCCCCTTTCTCGTTGCTTCAGGCTCTGTTTTCCAGAGGATGTTGGCTGAGACAAGGTGTTTTGCAGTTTAAGGAACACTACTACAAACATCATCTTGCATACATCATTTTAAAATTGAGGTTTTACTCACCAGCAAATT
>NW_012146078.1:716416-717517 GCF_000956105.1 Propithecus coquereli | reverse complement strand
CAAGTTCCATCAGGCAGTTAATAACAGAGCAAAAATTAGAATTTGGGCTTTGAGATTGATTTTCTTTGCACAATAGCGTTCTGTGTATTTAAAGCTTTGATTCTCAAATTTCAATGTAATATTCATTGTAGAATCATTGGACGGACTCTCAGAACTGGGGTCAAATGAAGAAATAATGTATTCTTAAGAAATACTCCAGTTGTCATAGTCCACATTTGGGTATACATTGTCTTAAGGTTGTTTCTATTAAAGCTCTTACGTGGTCTCTTGCTTTCACAAAATATTTATATCAAATTGCTTTCAGCCTGATTAATGATAATAGAGTAAACTTTATTCCCATCCTTCCAGAAAGAAATCAGATGAAATCCGACCTCATTGTGTTTTATTGTAAACATCCCCAAAGTTGAAAACAAGTGGTTATTATCAAAATAATTATATGAAGTTGTTCTTTTACATCACGCATACCTTGGATTAACCTGTGTGATATCTGTGCAAATCTTTAGCAATCATCATTTATACTTCAGTCCTAGAAACAAATCTCAAATTCCTTTCCTATGGCAGTAACAACTTGTAGGCAAATGGAATTTCTGTATATCCCATCTGCAGCATTATTTCATGTTTTTCTTCATCTGCATTATAAAACTTTATGAACCTGGGCTGTAATACAACAATGTAGTTTACAGTCCATTGGTGTTGCTGCAATCAGTCTTCTGAGATGCCTGTGTGGACATGATTCTGCAGGTAATGGGCTGTTTCAGTTCTGCTTGAATTTTCATTGCCATCTCCACCCCAGCAACAGCTGTGTTTTACTGTTGTCATTTGGAATATTTAAATAAAGGCAAAAACACTGATATTTCTTTCAATATTCTTTCCCAATAAATAATTGGGCTAAGTAAAAAGAGTGTTTTGCTTCTTTGAAAGACACCACAAAAATTCATGACAATTTAGCACATTTTCATAAATTATATTTATAAATGGAACATTCTCTATGATGATTCTGAATCATATTATAAAAGTTCTCTGTCAATTTTTAGTAAGCTTTGTTTTTGGAAAATTAACTTTTTAATGAAACTAGCATATGTTAATTTATAAGAAAATGCA
>NW_012146078.1:713145-715696 GCF_000956105.1 Propithecus coquereli | reverse complement strand
GTATTGATCCAGGCAGTCAATGCTGTGAGATGTTGAGCATAACACAATGAATAAGACAGACATAGACCTTGTTCTACAGAAGCTTTCCATGCAGTGACGATACAGTATAATAAGTACTCTGATAAGAGAAGACAAAGTGTCTTCAGATTATATAGTAGAGTTCATTTACTCAGTCTTGCATGATCTGGAAAGTCTTTTCAGATCAAATAAATTCTAAATTGGGATGTTTTGAAAGATTGGCATGGAGTGGGGTGGAATAGGGGCTGGAAGGGAGAAGAATGAGAAGGATAAATGTGAGGAATGGCAGTGATTTGGGAATGACTAGCACAGAATGCAAGATGGGTGGTATGGTAGACATAGTTTGAAGAGTAAGTAGGATTCAATTTTGAAAGGCTTTTTAAGTCCCATGTTGAGGAATGTGGACTTTTTACAAGATAATAGGAAACCCTAAAAGAGTTTTGAACTGTGAAGTGACATGGTCAAAGGACAAAAGTGTTATTATGCTAATATGTGGGGAAAACAACCAAGAAGGAGTATCTTGAGTTAAGAAATTCAATTACATGTCTGGTATAGTCTTTCAGGACCCGGAGGCTGGTCCAATGAAGCAGAGAAGTGACAACAGTAAAGGAGATAAGCAGAAGAGTTTCAAAGATAATTTCGAGGTGCAATAGATATAGGACTTGGAGATTGCTTATGTACTCTATATAAAGAGGGAATCAGGAATGACAGAAGGTCTGGCTCTATCTTTGTCCAAGAAAAAGAATTTAGAATGCTTCATATTGACCTATAGAATTTGTGACTTCAGTTTTATATCCCTCCCGCTTCCAATTCTGTTACTAAAATAACCATAAAAAAACTCTGGCTCTACTGAGACCACCAATACAAAGCTAATTTGCTTCATGACCCTTGAGGAGAGGGTTGATTTGGAGGATTTCATTTTGTAAATGGCTGGGGGCTCACAGTGAAATGAGCCATGACATATTCACAACTATCTTAATATTGCAAAATGTAGAAGGCAAGGATATTTGCACATCTCTGCCTGCCACCCTTGGACAAGAAACCCCTTTCACCTTAAAAATCTATTCATCCTTCCAAATGATCCCACTTAATGTATGACTCATATTCATTCAACTGCTGTACTTGGAACATTTAAAGGATCCATGGGCCATTTACTTCTTTTAGAGATTGTTAGCAATGGTATCTTGGGGATTTATGCTTCCTTTACCATGTTTCGTGAACTGTGAGGTGGGTCTTTGCTATTCATTTATCCTACTCCTGGAAAAGCGAAAGCAAGAATAAAAGAAAAATAGCGAGGGAGGCAATGTTCGTATTTATTGTTTGTACATTGAACATTGGCAAAACAGTATTCTGCATTCAAATGATAAATATTCAGCAAGGGATATATCAGCTGTAGTATTACCCAGTGAAAAGAATAGGTTTTATCTGCATTCATATTGATTTCAGGTTAGTCATACATCATTTTTATTGAAAACAGCACATGGCTTGCTATGAAAGCAATGCGTTCTTGCATTCCCTTGCTAACATGCTGAAGTTTGACTCCATACATTCTAAAGTTTTCTCTCTCATTTTCATAGTCAAACATTAAATGTAAGTAAGTGTGGAGACTGAAACTAGCTGAAATTAGCCATCCTATTTTAAAAATGTAATTTTTTTCTTTCCCTTGCTGTCTTTTCCTATTAGACTGTAAAGCCCTCTATAATACTTTCTCTCCATATGCTAATTTCTTACCTAGGTTCCAATCATAGTGGAGATTCGATCTGTACTTAAACATTTTATTAGTTTCCCTCTTCCACTCTTTCTCACGTTAAACTCTTTTCAAGACTCTCTTTTTCTTTAAATGTCTTATGTTAACTATGAACCATTTTTCTTTCTCTTTATAATGTCACTTCTCTTACCTACTTGTCTGAAGCTCTTGCAGAGTTGTTACTCTTCAGGAAGGTTTTGATCTACCTGAGTTTGAAGTGCTGCTACCACTAATACATCTGGCATTTCCAAAAGCAGTAAAATATTTCAATAAATATTTGTTCAATATTCCAGAGAGTAGGAAAACTTTTATCTGTAGAAAGGATAGGTGGAATTCTCCAGTCAACATTTCTTCATTGGTCTCTGTAGGAAAATATATAAAAGCAACAATCCATATCCTAAAATGTTCTTCAGGGAAAAATCCAGGGAAATTCTCATTTATAGGATAATTAAATGGCAAGTGTGATGGTACTAATTATAGGCATAGCAATAAGTATTTGAAAAAGGAAGATAATTCTAGAGGTTAGAGTTGTAGGGAAAGCTTAATATCAAAGATGGGGCTGAAGTAGGAAAATGAGGAATGGATAAAACTGGAATAGGCAAATGAGTGGATAGACCAGAGGTGGGGAGGAAGGGAAGGAAGACAGTAGCTACTTCACATAGAGAAACTGGCCTAAACAGGTAAGTTAGCTTCAGGTTATGGTAGAAACCTCACATAGTGCAATCATGCAGATGTGCCTCTCCCTATGTTGCTGATTGGTATCTCCCTTTCTGGACTTGGGTTTGG
>NW_012146078.1:692032-712872 GCF_000956105.1 Propithecus coquereli | reverse complement strand
GCACACCGTGATGCCAAGCTAATTTTTGTATTTTTGGTAGAGATGAGGTCTCGCTCTTGCTCAGGCTGGTCTCAAACTCCTGAGCTCAAGCCATCCTCCCACCTCAGCCTACAAAAATGCTGGGTCTCTCTTTAATTAAACTTACCACTTACTTTGGTTGATTATAAATCTATACCATTCTCTGACCCTTAATCATGTAATAGAAGATGTAAGATGAAAACCATTATTTATTTTAAATTATTAAAGAAATTTTATACTTGACTAGTTATTTTCATATATATATAGTGCCTCCTTCTAATCTTTTAGTCCTGTTTGTTATAAATGTTCAAAAGAAAGAAAATAGATAAAGAAAATGTGGTGTGTATGTATATATATATATATATATATATATGTATATAGTATACATATATATGCAATGGAATACTATTGAGCCTTAAAAAAGAAGAAAATCTTGTCATTTGCAGCAATGTGGATGAAACTGAAGGATGTTACATTATATGAAATGAGTCAGGCACAGAAAGCCAAATGCTACATGAGCTCACTTATATGTGGAAACTAAAAAAACCGAACTTACAAAAGTAGAGAGTAGAATAGTAGTTACCATTGGCTGGGGGAGGGAGGTGGGAGAGATGTTGGGCAAATGATAAAAAGTTTCAATTAGATAGGAGGAATATGTTCAAGAGATCTATTGTACAACATGGTGATTATAGTTAATGACAATGATTGTGTTCTTGAAAATTGCTGAGCGTAGATTTTAAGTTCTCACCACAAAAAATAATCATAAATATGTGAAGTAATGGATGTGTTAATTAACCTGATATAGGCATTACACAATGTATAAATATTTCAAAACATCTTGCTGAACACCATAAGTATATACAATTTTTTTTGGTTAATTAAAAAAGAAAGAAGGAAAGAAAGCTAATAAGAAACTACTTATGATGTATTTCAAGGCTTCCAGAACTTTTGGTTATTGGAAGACAGCAAAAAAAAATGGAATCACCTTGCAAATGATGACTTGGATATTCTGTCAGTCAGTTGATAAATATGTGTCATGCATGGTTCTAGGTCCTAGTCATGTGGAAACAAACACATATATCTCTCAGTATGTTAGTGTCAGGAAGAAGAAAATAAACACTCAAATATGATTGGATAATTTAATTCCATGTGCTTATAGAGTTTGAAGGGTCAGGGAGAGTGTGCTGCTTTAGCTAAGATGTTCAGTAGAAGTACCTTTGAGGAAATGATGAAGATGGGCTGCAACATTTCAGTTGAGATAGGACAGATGAAAGGAATCAGTCATACAAATAATTGGGAGATGAACAGTAGCAGGTGCAAGTAATGTAAAGGCTATTAAATGGGGATGAGCTCCGTGTGTGCAAGGGACAGAATCAAGGCCATCATGCCTTGAATAAAGTTGGAAAGAAGTTATTAATAAAAATAAAACCTAAGTTTAACTTAACAAAGATAAAAAATAAAAAAGTGGATGTTTATATTTTAGATTTCTACACAGGTAGGTATTTTTCCAATACACCGTATTTACTCCAGTTTTTACAATACATGTTGATGTGTTGTGGAATTCTTACTTAGTTTTGTGCTTACGTTTATAAGTTAACTGAAGGTCAGATATTTTCAAAGAATAACTCAATCAATTTCTAATCTTGTGGCAGGATTTTGGCTTGAAGCAAATTCATCACTTATCAAAAATCAAAGTAAATTTTTTCTTCCTTTTTAATATTTAAAGTGTGATAAAACTTCTGTTCATTATTACATTTTCCAGCAGGCTTATAGTTTATGATGTTTTATGTAGGCAATGCCAAATGAAGGAAATGCTAATAAAATTCAACCACAGGTCCATTTTATGTGAATACAAAATGGATATCAGTTTGGGTTCTTCTTTCAGTGCGGGCCGATGAACTTTGTAGCTTTTAGGGGTGAGTTTGAATACTAGATATTTTCCTTATTACCTGTGTCAACTTAAACAAATTAATAAATCTGCTGGCCTCATTTCCCTCATCTGTGAAATGGAGGATCATTTCATGAGAGTTTTATGAAGATTAAATGAGGAGATGAAGTATGTGGAAGCACCTAATTGGTGCTTAGCCCCCATACCATATGGCACAACAAATGCTTGTGTTTGTGGATGTTAACGTGGGTGTATGCTCACCCCCTCATCATTTTTTAATGTTTTTTTGCCTCCTAAAGTTCAAGGACGCATTTGGTCACAGAACATGTCTGCTCCGAATTAACATGGTGTTGAATAACAACAGGAGGATATAGATATTTGGATCACAAAACTCTTTGGGGGCAAACTTCTTTCTTTGCTGATGATCAAATTATGCGTTTTGGAGCTCTTTCCTACTCTTCTACAGCGGCTTAGCCAGCACTTCTTTGGAAGAAGAGGCTTGGCTATTTGATGGAAAGCTTAGCTTTCTTCCAGGGCACCTAAGGGACTTCTTTGTATTCAGGGTTCATATTTGCAAGCACTTTCTGAAATTCTTCCCCCTCCCCAACCCCCAGTTCTATCAAATCTAGAAAATATCCAAGGCCTTAATGGTGGAATCTCCAGCTGACTTTTCATTATCTTGCCTTTTTGGTGTTTCAGAATCTTCATTTAGCGTTTATTTTTTGCTCCCCACCAGCTTCCATGTACTTGACTATGTAGAACGGGACCATTCTCTTAAGCCGAGCCTTGACTGGGTTCTTGCTAATTTCGTTCCTTACAGACAGGGCCTGCATTCTAGCAACCTTTGTTCCAATGGAGACTTCAGTTCTGCAGATTGTTTTCATTTATATTTTACTTTTGGATGTAGTGAGGTACCAGTGACTTCCTTTTTTGCTGGCAAAATAAGCAGGAAAGCTCATTGAAATTAAGGGGCAACCAGAGAAACCTGAATAGAGACATGATATGATTCCTAAATCACAAAATGATATTGTTTTTAAAACATTTGTTTTACATTCATCTGACTAGGTCTACACTTTGAATTAAGTAATTTCAAATATGCTACATTGTTTTGGGCTGAAAACATTTTTTATTCTTTCTCTATGTTTCTTGTGTTCAAAGCAAACAAAGAAAAGAGTGGGAAGTGTTTTGATTCCTATCAGCACCATCAAAGTATTTATTAGACACTCGATCTCAAATGGCATTTCTTGCTTGCTTTTAACAAGTAATGTAAGCTGTCTCAGCCTTTTTAATATTTATTAATATCACTGAAGCAAATTCCATGTCATCTTGGGATGCTCCCGGTAGTGTTCCTTTTTCTCTTTCTCTTGCCTTAACTTTCTTTTTCTTCTGTCTCTGACTCTAAGTGCTTTAGGTGGGGAAATGTGGTATGACATTTAAAACAACAGAGATAGTAAAACAGGTAGAGGCATGCACAAAGTGCTGAGGGAACACAGGGGGTGGAATAACTATGCTTCTTCCCCCAGGGCTCAGGGAAATGTTGAGCCTTAAAGCATGTATAGGGATTTTCCAGGTGGACAGTGGACAGTGGAGATGGCAATGCTACGAAGAGGTAAAGGTGGATGATGACCAAAGGGTCTGAAAAATATGCATCTGTCAGTAGTTCACTGTAACTAAAGAACTTTGAAAATTTAATTCTCCAAATATATTGGTGATCTTCTTGAAAATTCTCCCTAATCTGTAAATCTCTTGTTCATTCAGGGAGTTACTATGGGATAGTGAGTCCTCCATCCTCTAAGCAACGTGACTTGTATCTTATCTTTACTTCCTGTCTCTTTGGCAGTCTGGTAGAATTAAGGGAGATTGAAAGTTGAATATGAATGTACCTAAGTAATTTTAAACTTTCCAGGATGATTGTAAATTGGATGAGAAATCCTTTCTCATTCCAAGCTAGATACAAACTTTACATGGAAATGTGTAAACCAAGTTTCTTACATTTTTCAGCATGACTCTTCTTCTCCAGAGAAGGAAAAGGAATATAATTTGACAACTCAAAGTAGAGGGAAGAGTCGTCTACTTCAGTGTTTATCAACCTGTAAACTTCAGTTGCCTGAAGTGCTTATGAAACATTTAGGTTATTCATAGAGCTCAAGCTAGGGTGATCCTTAAACCCCTGAAAATCTACAAAAATTATTTGATGTCTTCTAGCCCTCCCTTTAGAAATGATTCTATAGTCCTAATAAGTGAAGCGTTCCTGTCAAGTTCACAGATTCAATGAATTCTAGAGTCCCAAATTACAGAAAATTACTACATTTATTATTATAGCAATTTCTCTAACAGTTGATAAAAATTAAAATGAGGATAAGATGATGAATCTTAACTGTCTCCAAAGAATATTAGCAAAATCAGAAAGTTACAATTCACTATAACGTCAAAGTGGCAATTTGTCACTCAGACGTACTAGCTGTGGGTGCTCTGGGAGGCAGTCAGCTTCCCTTTTTGTATGTCTTAATTTTCTTCCATCCTAGGCTGTGATATTAAATGGAATCACATCAGTTTCTACACCCTTGTGTGATGGAATTTACATTTATGACTCCTCCATAAACCATGGAGTTTTTGAAGACCAAGTCTTCCAGCTCTATTGTAATTTAAAATGAAGTGAGATATATACAAATATAAATAAAAGACTCGAACTTTTGTTATCTTTCTTTCAGAATCATGGACATAAATGGTCATCTATCAATTACTCATCATCTTTCTATGGGTACCTTTTACTGTATTCATTAACACCTTTCTTTTCTCTCTATTGCTCCTTCTCATCAGTCCATCCATTGCTCCATCTGTCTGTCAAAATGTTTTTTCCATTATCCAGCCATACATTCATTGTCTTCTGTTATCACGAAACATTTAATTGTGTTCTACACCAAATAAACTTTTAGAATATAGAAAATAATAATTGCTATTGACTATTATAATAAAATAAAATGCATAATAGAAATAAATAAAAAAACAAAAAATAAAAATAAAATAGAATAAAAGGTAATCACTCTATGTTTCCAACTTAAGAGTCTATGTGTTAGATGAAACCCTTTCATATAATTTATTTTATTTTTTAAATTTTAAAATGACAAATGATCATAGAAGAAAATTCAGAGATTTATAAAAGTGTATAGAAAATAGCAATCACTCATAATCTTACCACTTTAAAATAAGCAATATTGTATTTTTACTATAATACCCTAAACCATTTTTACTCTATGGGTACATTAGGAGTCCAAAGTATGTTTTGGATACCTTCTGTATTAAGAGTTGTGAGATAATTGTTAAAATCTGGGGTTGGGGGGCACGATTGTTAAAATATAGATTCCTGGAGAGCTCCTTCCTTGAGCTATTGCATTAATATGTCTGGGTTATTGTGCACATTGAAATTTGAGAACCACTAATACAAATACCCTGATGTTTTGATAGTATTACCTCATTCTTATTGTATATTTTTAATGTCTTAGTGTATTCTTCTAAATTCTCAACAAATTGTTTACCTGTGGGGAAAAGGCTTCAAATGTTTTCACTCATCACATTGAGTTTACATTTGGTTTTTAATCAAAGTGTAACGGAAAGCTCAATAAAAATAGCACTTTACCATAGCTAATGCTTGCCCGAATCTCTAGAAAACATTATTAAGACCACACATATTACACTTGTCTTCCGTATCCTGCTGTAAAACTCACAGCCACATCTGCCCAGTAACAGCCCGGAATTGTGAGAGAGCATCGTCAGGCCTCTTCTGCCTCCTCCTTGCTGAGAAGTGCTTTGGTGGCTTGTTGGTCCTGGAGCTTTGCCGCACAGCATATTGCAGTCCAACTTGGAAACAGATGAGATAATGCAAACGACAGATGATAACTGTCAAAAGGCTTCAGAAGAAATGAAATATTTGAGGGAAATGTGGTAATATTTGTTGACTTTGAAAATTTTTTCAGTTCACACTAATGACTTGACTTTCAGGAAATCACTCTTTTCTATCAAAGTGGGGCAGACAATACTATCTTCTGTTTGATGCAGAATTTTGTGGAAAGCTGGAGAAATAGTGAAACCAACTGACTGCTTTTTCTATTTGGGAACAGATAATTCACTTATTTTTTTTTTTTTTTTTGGCCGAAAAAGCAAAACCAAATGTTTATTTGGGTGCCGTTCATATACAGCTGTCTTTCTATCTTGGTGTACCAGAATTACACATTATTTCAAAGAATTGCTTTTCTGGCTCTGAGTAATGAAACAACTATTCTAAGAAAAGTAAGAGATTGTACCCAAGCAAACCAATGTAGAAATTTATTGTAGCAATATGTGAACCCCAAGCCAAATACTTAGCTAGGAGCTTTATATATGTATATTTTTTACTTGAAATGTGAATACTGAGTCTACTCTCCTGATTAAATTGTTTATTTACATTTATCTACTTATTTATTGTCTTTATCATTGGGATATCCACATTGTATCCCCAGTACCTAGCGTGTCTGTCACATAGTAGATCCATAGAATATACCCTTGGCCAAATCTTCCAGGCATCACAGAGAATTATTACAGTAGCAGTGGCTGGTTATATGTTCCTTCTGAAGGCAGCTCCCATTGTTCTACTTACTTGATTCAAAGTCTTGTATTTCATATCAACTAAAACCTAAAGTCAAAAGCACACCCCTCCAGGGATCAGACTTTACCTTATTTCCCTAGTTCTAGTTCTCGTAATTTTCATACATATACTTTCCCACTTCTGGGCCTTTGCATTTTCATTGTCTTAATTTGAATGCTCCTCATTGCTCTTGCAATCCTACTTAGATTGCATGCCCAATTCTTCATTTAACAGTTTTTCTCTGATTTCCCTGGGTGGAAGGGGGGAGTTTCCTTCCTTTGAAATGTCAACAGCTTTTATGAACTGCTTTAGGACATGTATCACACCCTGTCTTACAACATTTTCTTGCTGTCTGGTCCTCATATGTGTACATTTTCTCTAGCACTGGATGATTAACATGAGAGAAGTAGCCTTTCTCCCCACTCAACAAAATATTAATACAATATAAGTGTTGCATATTTATTTATTGGAAAAAAAACTAGATATATGGCATAAAAAAACCTTTAGGAGAGACTTTATTGTATTTACCCAGAAAAAGACCCAACACTTTCCAGAATAAGATACCAATCTTCAATAATGCAGAGTTATTTTCTCCTTATGCATTTTATGTGATATATTTGTATTTCTAGTAGTTTAGGAATCCACTATTATATATATTTACCTGGTATGTGAATGATTGTGAAAGATTGAATGACTCGAATAAGGTAATTACCATGGGCCAAGTGAAAGTACATTTCTAGTAATTAAATGATTTTAAAGAAAGTTTTATATCTCCTTATGCAAGTTTATTTAGTATTTCTAAAATTATTTGATTGTGGCTATCAAAATTGATGGCCTTTGAAATTCATCTTTCTCGTCATAGAATACAATCTGATTTAGTAATTGTAAAAAGTCAATGATGGGAAAGATATTTTCTGAACTCAGAGTGTACGCTGAATGTTTATGAATATAGATTAAATATATGTAGTAGAAAATTTTATGAGGGGATTTATGTAACGCTGAAGTGTGTATCATTTAAATGTCCAAATTAGAGGTGAATTGTTGAGAGTATATTCAGTAAATAAAATAACCTATGGTTAGCTCTGAACATAAAGTATCAAGGAATGTTTTGATAACTGCATGGGTAATTGGGCCAAAATGCGCTATTAGAGATTAAGTTAGAAATGCTCATTATGTCATTCCAATATTTTGAAACTGATGTAACGATTAAGAACAATCCTCTTCTGTAGATTATCTGTGATCATTCCTAAAGACATAATATGGGATTTGATGGATTGCCCTGTCTGATTCAGACAGTATCTCTCCATTAAAAATTTATTTTTAAAGAAAGTTTTATTAAGCACCTTCCTTGTACAGGTAACATGTGTTTAGGGAAGTGGAAATGAATAATACATTGGGTTTGACTTCTATATGCCTATAATACAAATGAAACTAGTACGATGAGACATTATTTCTTTAGAAGGTATCTTAGGTTCATAATTTTATCAATGCTCTTATTTTGCCTTTCCATTTCATTCACTACTATATAGGAAAATCACTTTAAAAGTGACACATCTGTATTTCAAACTTACAAGCACACAGAATTTCTCAAATATGTGCATTTTATATATTTAAATTTTTTTCCCACATTGGGTGCCACATAGGATCCACATGAATTGATTCTAAAAAAAATGCTTATGAGGATCTAGGTACTCTTTCTTTTCTTGTTTTTTTTTTTTTTTTTTTTTAAGTGACTAAAACGTCTGACAAAGGCATTTCAAGTAGATGCCCTGTAGGGGATCTGTATAGTCAGTGAGGGGTGGTGTTCAGATGTTATGACTTGATTGACGTTAATAAAGAGGATGATCCCTTTGGAATAGATTTCTTCCCAACCCCTGGATGTGCCTCCCAGGAGTTCAACACTAGCCTGACAGACAGGTGTCAACTGTGAATAGACATATGTAACTGAAAACTCAGTAAGGAATGAAGCTGTCTTCAATTCTGACTCAGAGTATAGGAAAAAGAGGAGAGAGGATTGCGTCAGTTTCACTATATCATCCACTGGGAGCAGGTGGATAGAAAATGTGGTTTTTCGAAAGAATTCCATGAAAAGATCTTTTTCACTGCCTGTCATTTAGATTTTTTACATGTGTGTCAATGCTTTCAATATATCATTAGTGAAAAGCTTCAGTTACAATTATCCTGAGATATGTATCTTCCTGAATTAAACTCAAATACAGGTATAAATGACTGATAGCTATCTTCTCTTGGGAGAAACTTTTGACCAAAAGGAGGGTTGACAATACATAAGACAAACAGGAGGTTGATAGTAGAGTGACCTGCACAGCATGGTAGGAATGCAGAAAAGGAACTCTGGTATGTTCGAAGACAAGCCCGGCCTAGTTAAATTTTCTCAGGCCTGCAGAGCTCCGTTTCCATATATTATCCTGAAATTACAGGAGATGAATCAAAGCAACTAAGGAAATTGTGTGATTCAAATGTTTTGGGTAAGACCTTGGAGGGGGATGCCATTTTGCTTGCACATCCTTGAACTAGGCAAAGGAGCAAAGGAGAGGACAATAGGAGAATAACATAAGAAAATGGGAGAAAGAAAAGACGGAAGTGGTGTGGGCGAAAGACAAAGCAGATGTTCTAATGGAGATGTAGGGATTTTTGAGAATGAGCCACCAGGCACTTATTAGGATCAGGTAGCAACAGAATAGCACATAAGACTCACAGCTCCTACTTTGAGGTCAGAAGACTTTCTGATTCCTCCCTCTTTTTATTCTATTGCTTATAAGTACAATCTATACCTATATCTATATCTATTGTTTCCATTTGGAGACAATTCTAGAACTAGTCAGATCCTTTGTGAAAATCATATTAGCAGCTAGTTATATTTCTTTCCTTTCACATTTTTTCTGTGCACATTTTTTTGCAACGTATAAAATTCTATTTTTTTTTCCCCTAGTCACTAGTATTCTTTTCCAGCTGGTATATATAACTTACAAAGTGCCATATAAAATACCAGTTCAGTTACTGAGTTTTGATATTTCACATTAAAAATTAATAAGGCTTCTTAGTTACAGCAGCAAAAACAAGAACAGTATTGGCCTCCAAATGGTTGGATTTAATTGTGGTCTGATTGACCTAATATCAATTGATGAGAGATATTAATAAGAGAATTTTTTATGATAATTTACTCTTGTAGCTATGTAATATTATAAATTTCATATTTTATATAGTTCATTACAGAAATGAATATCTGACAATGTCTATTTCAACAAATTCTGCTAATGAAGGAATAATGACTCTCCCTAAAATGGTTGATGATAAAAGCCCACTCTTCAGTCAGCCTATAGGTACCTGTCCATGGACCTTTCTAGGCAGGTGTATAGCCATTATTAATCTATCTCTCAGAAGTATTAGGTTTGTTTTTGGCAGGAATATTAACTCTAATACATAATTCTCCATTTAGTATTTTGTAAGCATATTAATTAAAATTCTTTCTTCTTTTAGGTACTTACAAGTGTACTAGTTGAGGCAGTCTAAAATTTCCCATTAAAGATATCACAGCTTCGTACGTGTGCTGTCTGTAAAATGATACTAACTGAAGTGCAATACCCCCAAACAGTGAACCAACCCTCTGGCGGCGTCTCAGCATTAGAGAAAGTCTCTGTATCTCAAGTAACAGAGAGTCATTATGTGTGCTGTCATCCTGATGGGGTGGCAATGGGGTGGGAGCGCCTGTGGGGCTGCATTTGAACAATCTGCCAGGCAGGCTCCCTTACTGTTCTCTAAATGTACCATGCTCATTACTGTGGGTAATGAATAGAAAATGAGCATGGAGAGTAGAGACAGCCTACAGATCTTTCAAGACTCCTGCTAAAGTTCCTCCTCCATTGTTAAACTTTCCCCGTTCATTCCAACTCTCTGATCTCTCCATGTTCTAAATGCCTATAATGCTTATCACATTCTCTCATTACGGCTTTCCATCATGTGCTGTCTCTAACATTTTGTGTTTCTGGTGTCCTGTGCCATAGCTGCTCATTCTAAGTAGGAGGAGATGCCCCTTTAACATCTTTTGTCTCCCCTCTGGGGTCTACTAAAGGGCCATTCCAGTACTTAAATGAATTCTAGCCTTGTTGAACCAATGAGGTGTAACCACTGTTAAAGATTTAAATAGTTTAAAATTGATGTTTTGTCTTAATGAGCAAAATGGTAAAATGGGCTGATTATTATTAAACATCTGATGGAATGGATAGACAACGAGTTAAAGCAAAGGTAGCATTTTCAATCTTCAAGAGCATGTGAAAGAATACATATTGTTAAAATACAGTGAATGCTGTCTGGATCAATAGGAAGAGAAGGTGTTAAATGATATTTTCCTTCTTTAGTTCTTTTTCTTTGAAGTGTTTGAAAACAATGACTGCCTGTTTGCTGCGCAGTGTGCTGGGGGATACTGTAAGCTGAGGGGGCCAATGCCTTCAGGAGTCATGAACTACTTGTACTTCTACAATCACATGTTCTTGTTTGCACAGAAGACCTAAACCAATTTAAAAGCACAGAAGAGTGGAGTTGTAGCTTTAGCTAATAGAAAAGTGAAGCATAAGTTCTACATAGATTCTTGTTATCAGCCCTTTATCGGATGCGTAGAGAGCAAATATTTTCTCCCATTTTGTAGACTATCTATTTGCTTTAGTGATAGTTTCCTTGGCCGTGCAAAAGTTTTTTAATTTGATCAGATCCCATTTATTTATTTTTGTTGCTGCGGTGATTGCTTTGGGGGTCTTCTTCAAGAATTCCTTGCCTAGGCCGATGTCTGAAAGGATCTTCCCAACATCTTCTTTTAGAATTCTTAAGGTTTCATGCCTTAGGTTTAAGTCTATTATCCATCTTGAATTGATTTTTGTGAGAGGTGAGAGGTGGGGATCCAATTTCATTCTTCTACATGTAGCTATCCAGTTTTCCCAGCACCATTTATTGAAAAGAGATTCTTTTCCCCAGTGTATATTTTTGTCTGCTTTAAATCAACAAGAAAAAATCAAACAACCCCATCAATAAATGGGCAAAGGAAATGAACAGAAACTTTTTGAAAGAAGGCAGAATAATGGCCAGCAAACATATAAAAAAATGCTCAACATCTCTAATCATTAGAGAAATGCAAATCAAAACCACAATGAGGTATCACCTAACCCCAATGACATTGGCCTCTATCAAAAAATCCCCGAACAACAAATGCTGGTGAAGATGTGGAGAGACAGGAACACTCTTACACTGCTGGTGGGACTGCAAATTAGTGCAACCTCTGTGGAAAAGAATTTGGAGATACCTCAAAGAGCTAAAAATAGAAATACCATTTGATCCAGCAATAGCACTATTAGGCATCTACCCAAAAGAGCACAAAACATTCTATGATAAAGATTCTGCACCTGAATGTTTATGGCAGTACAATTCACTATTGCAAAGATGTGGAAACAACCCAAATGCCTATCAATTCATGAGTGGATTATTAAAATTTGGTGCATGTATACAATGGAATATTACTCAATCATAAGAAACAACAGTGATCTAGCACCTCTTATATTTTCCTGGATTGAACTTAACCCCATTATCCGAAGTGTGGTATCACAAAATCGGAAGAATGGGCTCCACTTGTACTCGCCATCAAACTGGTACTAACTGATGAACACTAGGGTGCTCACATGGCAGTAATATTCTCCAGGGATTGGGGATGGGAGATAAACCCACAACTAAAGGACACGGGGAGCATTGTAGGGGGGAAGGGCATGCCTCTAACCCTCTCTTGGGTGAGGCAAAGACACAAAATGTAACCATAATGTTTGTACCCTCATAATACACTGAAATAAAAAAAAATAAAAACAAGAATAAGAAACAGGATTACATTTTGTTTTCTCATTATAGCAAACTGTATACTTCATTGTTCTTGTTATGTACTGTCCTCAAATTAGAATTTGAGTTGTCTACCCTTTGGGGAATTATGGAAAAACAAGATATACTTTTTTAAACATTATTTGTATATTCCAATAACTTGCTTTTCTCACTTAATATAACTCGATAATGTTCTTATACACTATGAATTTTAATGGTTACGTATTGTGCTACTATTTGGAATTACATTGATCTGTTTAACAATTTCCAGGCATTTGTTTCTTTAATTTTTTATTATGAAAATTATGCTTTATTTTAAAAATAAGCATATTACAAAATAATAAAAAAAAAAGAAAAGTGAAGCATAAAATATTGTGTCAATGGGAACATACCACAGTGTGTAAATTCCTGACTGGAAGACTGGAACAGGAATGTTCTAAGCACATGTTTTGAGTCATCCTCTAATCTCAATATTTAGCTAAATATTTATTTATCCATATTTATCCATAAATAAATATTTATCAATAAATAAACTATCTCTGGCATCTAATCTTATGATCTTTTTCTGGATACTTAAACATTCTCAGCTTCAAAATGGAGTCAATTCTACCCATTTTTCAGTTATTCATTCACTAACATATATTTTAGGCCAGGACCCTTTCTAGGAATTAGGGGATCCAACAGGAGACAAAAGAGACAAATTCTTTCTCTTATGAGTTTTAACAAATGGTGTAATGTGCCTGTGTGTGTATGTGTGTGTGTGTGTTGGGGGAGTAGTTAGGTAAGTTGAGGCGTTCAAAATATCTAGAATATAGGTATTTGATAACAATTGCTATTATTACTACTATGCACCAAAAATTTTACATATATTATTTCTTATAGTCTATATTTTAAACAAGCGAAAATTGATTTGGCAAGAAATCGATTTGGTAAGAATTAAATGATATCCAAGAACTTTTAAATGATACAACCTGGATTAAATATTCACTTCTAAGAAATATTGTTCACCTTCCATTTTTCTTGGCATTGCCTTTTATGACACACCATACCATCAGACTACACCATTTGTAGGTATTTTAGGAATTACAATCCAACATGTACCAAATATGAATTTTTGTAATAATGAACTAAAGGAATATATGCTTCTGTTTTGGCAAAGGCCATTCATAATTGTGTCATTCTACACCTTGCCTCTATCAGGGTGCCAAAATTCAAAACTATTTGATCAATGAATGAATTAATATGCTAGGTTACATGGAAGTCCTTTTGTCTTACCGTTTATTTTTTATTATCCAAGGAATATTACTGTCAATTCACATCCCCTTTGCTGAGTTAGTCTTTTATTTAATAGGAGACAGAGTTTAAGCTTTGGCACAAATGAGATCTTTGTTGCACAAGTCTTATAAAAGACATGTTTTACTGCAATAAGCTCAATTGATACATTTTCAGCAGGGATAGGAGAAGACTTCAGTCTGGCAGTAGTTCAGTGGGCATGGCTTGCAAGACTCCTTTGTCTCCTCAAGGGAGATTGTGCTCCGATGGTTAATGGCATTCAGCCTTGTCTAGAGGAGGAGTCTCCAAGTAGGGGCTTCCAAAATTTCTTTTACCAAAACCGCATCATTCTGAAACTTCTTACATAACTGCAAAATGTACTTCCAGTTTCTCTGATCACCTAACTCCAAGTATAATTTGGTTTTTGGCACCAGCACTTTCTTGCTACATTGTCCATGGGCCAAGTGACAATGACATTCCCCATGCATTGGAGGCATGAATGTATGACCAGTCTATATGCGTGCTCTGTCAGCAAATTTTCTCCCGTTATGCGAAGTCCATCATCCTGGAGAGGGCCTCTAACACAGTAACCTTTACTTTGTTTACTGCTCAGATAATCCCTATTGTCATCAATTGCCTAATTGACAGCCTGGTGAAGGACAGGCAAAATCATGTGTTCAAACAGAAATGATGCATTAAGTTCATACTGTTGGGTCTGTGGTCTTTTCCCAGTTCTTGATGAGCTCTTAGCCAAAGAATGATCAGACACGCTGTTAGCAGGGCAAACAGGAGGCAAAGTTTATTGAGCAAAGCAGGAGGCAAGCAAGATATGTTTGCCACAGACAGCAAACAGGCCCCTGTTGCTATAGGAGGCCCGACTGTTACCTAAAGTTTTCATTTTTTATTGTCTGGGTTGGGTTCTCCCTGGCAGGCCTGGTTTATGCATTACCTTGATAGACAGCTGTTAGCTACATACCCTGAGTCTTACCACACATGCGGATTTCCAGTGAGTCTCTCTGAAAGCCCACTGGGGGTGAGGGCGGGGGGCAAAACAGAAATGCAGATTTATGCTAATGACAAGATAATTGGCCCAAGATTACTTGCGATCATCTTCCAGACCCTACTGCACCTGTGCTGCTTGGCTTTCTAGGAATTTCTTCTTCCAGGAATCCCAGCCGCTTTTGTGGTTAGCGTGCTGAGTTCCGATGGGGATGGGCAGTGCCCTCCTCCTCTCTCTGTGGTGGTTATCTGAAGTGGGGCATATGTGCCCGTCTCTGGGAGAGCGGGAGGCCCCTGACTATCTACCTGACAATACCATGTGCAAAGTGCTTTGTGAGGCACTTATTACATAGATTTGAGTTAAGGCACAAATACTCGAAAGGTTAAAAAAAATTGGATCCAATACTGTATGCTCTATGAGGCAGGAACTTGCTCTTATTCTCTTTTGTTTGTAGGCATCCTTAGTAGCTCTTAGAATACGGTACATGGTAGAGTTTTGATATATTTTTATGAAATGAATAAAGATATTTATTAGAACCTACCATTAGAACTCAAATCTGTGAATTTCAAATAAATGCTAATGATCAATTTTCTAGTTTAGGTGAAAGTGATAAATTTATGCCTAGAAAAAACTTAAACATAATATCATCTCTCTCTTTTTCTCTATCATCTCTCTACCCATTTATCTATCTATCTTTGAAGCTTGTAAAGTGTTTCATATTTTTCATTTCATTTTGATCCTATTAACATTCCCAGGAGACAGGTGGCAGGGCAGGTATTATTACTCATTCTATAGATTAAATGGCATCAAGAGTTCAATGTAACTTTTCCAAACGCTGGTGCATGGCAAGTTGGAACTCAGACTTAGTTCTTGTCATTTCTGGCCTAGGATTCCTTCCAGCATACTACAGTGTCACCATGAACTTTCCCATCAGCAGTTGTATTTCACTAAATTGCTGTAGATGTTATCTAGATGCAAGTTGCCTTTATTGCTATTCTAGAATCTGGAGGAACATACTTGTAACCATGACCAGTCTTTTGGGTGGTATCTTTAAACACTGAATGTTTATGCCTCCAAAAGAAAAACAGTGCTAATCAATGACAATAATTTAACAATGCAAATGGGTCTTGTCTTTCTGAATGCTATTGCGGAGTGTACGTGGAATCGGTGACTAAGGATCTAGGTAGGAGTTGAAAGGAAGAACATGGATAAGAATACCAAAACAAGAGAGCATGCAAATTATACAGCCATTCATTCACAAGTGATTCCTGGGCAGTGATTGCATAAGCTACACAGAGAGATATGAAGTCTTCCCTAGTTATCTCGCGGACAAAAGTTGTCTCTTAAGTGTGTTTTAGTCCATATGGTAGAACACATAACTGGCAAGAGTGCTTTCAAAATAAAAGACTTTCTTTTAGGGGACTGAAGCAGATTTTATAGGTGATAACCTGCCTGTGCCCAGGGCCAGATGTATTACTCTGCAACAAGAAGTTGATGTTTAACCTCTGCTTGGCCTCAGAAGCCATTTGGTGGTAGGAGCCAAGCAATTTCAGATATTTCAACATTATGTACCTTCAAGCCTCAAGGCTGCCTTGCTGTGTCTCTTGAATATCATCTCTTTTGTGCGAAATCAAGCCCCTAACAGTCTGGCAATTTGTTTTTAAAAAGCAGACTAATAGAACTCTGATGTTCCTTTCATAGGGATAATGCTGCTCCCTTGCCAGCTGCCCAGGTGGGACTGAGAGTGTTACGCATGCTGTCAGCTCAGACCAGCCTTAGAATCACTGTCCTTATTACAGCGTGATGTTTGCTGGTTGTTCCTGTTCATCTGACAAAGCCAAAATGATATAAGCCAAATTCGCGTATATATGGCTTGGCCCTGCAAACCTGGAATTTGCAACAATAAAGATAATGATCTGAAGGTGATGATAGGCATCTTTTTATTTTCATTTGACTCAATGATCAGCTTAAGCAAAAGGAGTGGGACCCTCTAAAATGTCTACCTTTTTCTCTTATTTTTTGCCCCATATTTCTATTCAAACAATCTCAAACGAGAATTTTGAAAGCAACTTACTTTTTCTGGTTTCAAAGGTATACCCCAGCCTTCTTGACATGATTATTCTGGAACCTTTAAAAATCACCAGAAGTTGCATTATTAGTCCATGAGTATTTTGTTTCTTAAATATCATCCTCTGAGACAATGAAACTTGTACCTTCCTGTACATCAGTCTTTAGCTTTCCTGTGGTCTCACGTCATACCCTGATGGGAAATCCTCTCTTCTGGTTTATCATGCCTATTAAAATATCACTTGTATTTTCTAAACAGCTGTTTCGGACACTTCAAATCCTCGCTGTTCTTACACTGTATCACCCAATTTAGCATTTCACATATGTTATTGTCTTTCATTTCATATGCATGAAGTCTGCCTTTCAAGCTAGAATATCAGCTGTGTTAGCCAGACTCGTGCTGGGCACTTATTCATAGAAGTGACACAGATCCAGGGATGTTAGAGAGGGTTGTCTGGCCCACGAATCTTCCTTTAAGGTTGAGGAAACTGAAGCCCAGTGAATGTTAGTGTCTTATTAAAGGTGTGGGTTAGTGAGTTGGTGGAATCAAAACCATGGAACTAGTTATTGAGCCTTCTATCAGTTCACTGTTCTTTTCACCAACTTATACAACATTGGTGGTCAATAAGTGCTCGATTGCCTTCTATGTCGCAGGCTAAAAAAAAAAAGGTGCTTGATGTGGATGTGTTGATTCATTCAGGGCTTATTCAGCGACCTTAAGCAGCTCTTTCTGGTTTGTAAACACTGGTGGTTATGAGTGTAACTCTAATAGCAACATATATGTGTGTATGTGTGTGTGTGCGCACATGTGTGTATGTTTGTGCGTGTGTGTGTGTGTGTATACACAATGTAGTATACATCAAATATAAAATTTGTGGCTTCAAGAAATTTCACAAGCATATTCAGTTATTTGGATCTAATGCATGTTAGCTCAATAACACTTTCCTTTCATGTTGAAATTGTGAGGAATCATGAAAATGATGAGGTTTGCTAAGAAAATGTCATGGAAGGTGGCCATGCTAAACAACATTAAATGTTATTATAACATTAAATGTTATCAAAGTCAAAATTTAGATTGAGGGTTTAAAGTAGTAATAAAACCATTATTTCAGATCATTTCTGCTTCAGTTGATAGACTTCAATTAAAACATGTCAGGGACAGTAATTGTTTGGGAGATGTGGGTAAGATTCCTGGGTCATTGATTAATTACCTACCCCAGTAAGATTGATTTGGGCTAGAGTTGCAGCTCTCATTATATTCTTTGTTGTTATGCCAAGAGCAGGGACTCTCTGATGAACCTCTTTTGTTGTTGATTGTTTTAACTTTTAAACTATTTTTATTTAGAATAATTCAACACTTCAAAACTGGTGAGAGATTTTGCAGTTGACTTTTATAGTTTTCTGCTTAATTATATCCACACAATAAAGTAGATAACTTGGAACTGACTATTCCTGTTGTTAATAATTCTATTCACAAGCATTTCACTAGCTGTACAATGTTTTTCTGACTTCTATTGTACAGGTTTACAGGACCATCCTGAGAAAAACAATAGGAGACCCATACTTTAGTCATCATTTTCTTAGTAGCTAATATGCGCAACAAGCAATTGAATTCTTATTCCTTTAGGAGTTGAGTATGTGCATGAATGCAATGCCTACGTAAGGCATACACATGCCTACTTATAGGTAGATGCTGAATGTTCTGGTTAATCAAGGCAAAATATTTCACAATTTTCACATAACCCAAGCTATTCATATTTAATGGGTAAACTTAATGCTTCAAAAGAAACTACCACATACCATTCACCTCCATCAAAATACCTGTATCCCTGCCTTCGCTCTTAGGATTGTGGACTAATTCCAGGATGCAGGGCATAATTCTCTAGTAAGTTGCCATATTTAGAGTTTTCCTTAAGGTCTGTAACATATTCGTTATAATTTACTCAGAAGAGATTTGGCAAATCTGCTTTGAAATACTATTCCTCCTTATCTTCTGACGTAGGCAAATTCTGCAATTTGATCTCTACTTAGGAGCATGGTCCAGTACTGGAGAGTGTAGCCTGAGAATTTATAGCAGTAATAGGCCCTTTGAACTTGACTCCTGTTGAGTTCTCACCCTTGATTTCTGGAATTGACCTGGCATCCCTAGGAAACAGGATGTTGACCTAAGAGTACAATCCACCATTTCTGGAAGGACTAGTGGAGAGACTAGTCCCAAGTGACATTTTCTGAAAGGAGATGCTGAGATGCATTTTGTGGTGCAAATGTTTATTAGGGATCGACACCCATGAAAAGAAGTAGAAGAGTGGAATAATATGGAGAAAAGGAAGAAATTGTACTTCGAGGTAAGACTAAGAAAGCTCCAGCCCATCCAGTGGGAAGGTCTGGAGTGAGTATTGCTCAACAGTGTCCTATGCTGGGCCACCACCTTCCCCAGTCCTGGACGTGGACTGCCCTAGAAAGAGTGTGATGCTGAGCCAGGTGGCTCTCTACAGCTGAGATAGACACAAGTTCTAGAACCTAGAAGCAGCTGTCAGCTGGAGGTTGCATGCCGACTACACTCACTGTGGCTGGGCGACAAGAGTCAACCTCTACATCTACCACTCTTTAATTTAAACTTCCAGAAAGGAGATCTACCCAGCTATTGGAGGTTTTGCTAATTCTGTGCTGTCCCTTTCAGAGCACAGAGGGTTTTATTTAGAGGTTGAGGAGCTGACAATTTAAGCCATAAATTGTAGTACTTAAGATGACGAGATCCAGAGAGACTACATGAATTGGTCAATATTGACATCTTGTTAACACTGGACAAAGATTAGACCCAACAAGTCTTAGATTACAATTCAAACTGTACTGTGCTTCAAATATAGCTGTATTTTAAAAACTATCTACCCTAAAAATTATTTAATATTTTTGGTCTTAATGTTTTGACCATAATCATGAGAAAGAATTATTGTAATATGAAGTGGTGCCCTTGAGCATTACCCAAATTGCTGTTTATTTTAATAATGGAGGGAACGGTGCCATCTAGAAAAGTAACAAAGAGCTGTACAAGCTTGAAATACTCATTTAAGGTGTTTCTCATCTGAAGAATATCCTCTTAAATAAAAAGCTATTTTAATAATTAGCATTCCTCTGTACAAAAGGACACCATTAACAAAGGGAGATTACAAAATATATTAAATTAACATATCAAAAGATCACAAATTGTCCTGTAAAAAGCACAGCCCCCAGAGGCAGGTATAAACAATTAGCAATGATGTCACTCTTAGGTTAATGGCGTGTTTGGATTATAAGTTTGAAGGTTTAGAGAAAGATAGGTTTTTCAGGACCAAATTAACCAACCTTACTCGAATAGGAAAGAAATAGAGTTTCTGTCATTAAACACTGCTTTCGAGCACCAGACAATAACCATTTTCTGCATGAATCAATCTCTAAGGAAAAGCTAGCTCTGAGAAAAATGCCCTGTCAGTTTCAGTGCATGCCAGTGATTTGTGACTTATTTGGGGGTGGGTGGTGTTCTCCCTTTTCGATAAATAAAATAATTCTTTTTGTTATTGAAAATTTGTTAATTCAATCTCATGTTTTAGAATCTGAGTGAAAGAAACACTCAAAGCAGGACAGAGTTTAGGGTAATTGGGGGACTGAAGTTTCTGGATTTAAAGGGTTTCTGGCTTAAGCTCTAGGATTCTAGGTGAATTTGGGTCTCAGGAGGATTAACAGGGTTTTGTGGAATGATTTTGGAAGAGTTTAAGAATGTATAATGTGATCAAATCTGTCTGAACATATTTGATTTTTGTTCACTTGTTTATTTACTTTTTTTGTTTATTTTATTTTATTTGGTATTCACTAAACTGAATAGACTTCAAGGTAACTTAAAGTTTGATCTAGTTTTATAAACTAAATTAGTATAAATTTTAAACATTCTTTTGTGTCTTCGTGCTTCACGTGCTATTCAAATTGTTCTTTCTTTTAATGGTGAAATCACTATACTTTTAGGTCATTTCTCATAAGGAATTCCCCAGGCATTTTCTAAGCTCCTCTCCCCAGGTATTTATGGACAATGTTTTTATAAAGTTTATAAGTATAAACATTCTATGAACACT
>NW_012146078.1:688405-690262 GCF_000956105.1 Propithecus coquereli | reverse complement strand
ACCAACAGTGCATGAGTGTTCCTATCTCTCCGCATCCATGCCAAAATTTATTGTTTTGGGACTTTTTGATAAAGGTTAAAGATTTTGTGAAGCTTGTATAACTTCCATTACTCCTAAAATTATTCATTTTTCAAACATAGACTTTCAAGATTCCCATTCCAACAGAATGTAATATTTTGGCCTTTTTAACAACATTGGATGAGAGAAAATATTTTTAAATCATCATGGGCTCCGTGAAGTGTTATTTGTGTTAAAATAGTGACACTTGTATAGTCTTTTGTAGTTTATAGAGCAATTCTTAATAGATTGATGTACAAACATCTCAAACTTCACAAGAAGTAGTATGTTACGTAAAATTCTTAATGGGAATATGATTCAATATTATACATTTATATTCTGCTACTACGTGTTCAAAGAAACAATTTACAAAAATTAATAGATTGCTGAAACTAATTTGATAATACATATCGGTTAACTTTTGCTTTGTAACAAAACATCCTAAAATTTAGTGGCTTAAAACATAGCAATTTACTTAGCTTATGATTTTGTAGGCTAGAAATATTTTCTGGGATCAGCTGGGTGGTTCTGATAATGTGGCCAGGCTCAGCTGATTTCTGCATGGCCTGCTTGTGTTATATGCATTCAGCTTCTAGATCAATTGGTAGATTACCTATTCTAGAATAGCTTAGCCGAGACATTTTATGGGTGGTCTTTTCAGTATTTCATCATCCAGCAGGCTACCTTGGGCTTGTTCACATGGCAATGGAAATAGGTTTTCCAAAAGTAGCCAAATAGAACAACTCTCAATTCACAAGCACTTTGAAAGCTTGCATCACGTTTGCTAACATCACATTGGTCAAAACAAATCACATGGTCAAGCTCAGAATGAGATTGACAGGGCACTCAACGTTATGTGGCAAGGTGTCATGGATAGAAAGAGGAGTTTTGTAAACAATCAACTACACTATAAAATAGTGCATTGTTTCAAATATAAAGTGATGCTCATTGCTTGCTAAACTGAACTAATTATTCTTAAGTATTCTACCTAGTAAGATATTAAATACATTGTTAAGCCTCCTTACTTCAAAGTATTTGATTTTTATTTAGTCAATCTTGGTGATTGAAATCCTATCTAAAATTGTTATTATATTTGTGATTTTAGACTATGTAATTCTAGATCATCACAGGAAAATTCTATATCTGCAGTTACATACATATATTCAATCCTTCATTATTATATTTTTTAACTTGAAAACTGGTAATTGGATGGCTAAAAAGTCACTACCTTAAAATGAATGTTCACCTGCAATGTTGGCAAGAAAGAGCAGCTGGAGACAATTCCACTACATGCTGATAATGATAATTTCAAAGTGTAAAATCTTCTAATAAAACTATTTGATAGCTCAATATCTTTGTGTTTCTTCCTTTGCAGAATTGCCAACAATTTTGATAGACATTCTTTAAAAACGAATCATTTCCCATGCCAATATTTCTTTAGTTGGACAAGATTTTGTGTCATTTATATCCTTTTCCTAAATTAGTGATGATTTCTTAGTTTTGGAGATTATTTGGAAATACAACATGATGATATGTTTCTAGGAAGATAATCATCACATGAAAAAGAAAAATAACGAGCTCACTCAAGAGAATTATTTCCAGAAATTCTGATAATTAAAGAAATTTCAGTTGTCATGTAAAAAATAAGTTGTAGTAAGAGAAAGGTTGATTCCTGTGACAAGACGACTTTATCTTACTGCTGAAATTTGTGTTAAATTCTTTTAGATGAATTATAATATGCTATACTTTTAAATGCTTTGATTTCAATCTGGAAAAGACAGAGGGTAAAAGTAAATTTTT
>NW_012146078.1:686952-688355 GCF_000956105.1 Propithecus coquereli | reverse complement strand
TTTTAAACATTCTTTTGTGTCTTCGTGCTTCACGTGCTATTCAAATTGTTCTTTCTTTTAATGGTGAAATCACTATACTTTTAGGTCATTTCTCACAAGGAATTCCCCAGGCATTTTCTAAGCTCCTCTCCCCAGGTATTTATGGACAATGTTTTTATAAAGTTTATAAGTATAAACATTCTATGAACACTTTATAATGCTTGCCTAGGGCACAAAGTTGTTCTGGCATTTTCTCATTACCTATACCATTCACTGGACTCTGGATGCTGCTCCAACCCTATGTAAGGTATGTGATTCACTTGACTGTCGGCATTCTTCGATGTGGTCCTTCATCCCAAGAATAGACCTGGACTTGTCTCTTAATACCCAGCAGAGAAAGTAGAGAATAGACTGAAATTTTAAACAACAAATTATTAAAAACATGTGGATCCTGGGGAAAATTACAATAGATTAATTTACACTACCGGAGATCAAATCCAGGGACATCATTGGGGTACTTGTGAAATGTGCTTTCCTTTTTGCTCTTGACCTAATATTATTTGTGAAAGTCAGATGATCTCTTTCCTCTAAGGGGAGTTTACTTTACCATGTCTATGCTACCTTGTCTCCAGGCTCCATCCAGAAGGCTTCAGAAAGAAAAATGAAGCTCTATTGTCTCTTTTAACTAAAAGATCCATCTCCCAAATCCTTATTTTTGTCTCTGCATTGACATCTCCCAAGGAATATTAATTATGATATTTGCATTGATTTGAAAGAAACTCTACCCATGTGGCCCTGAAACAAAATAGCTCTGCATTACTCCATCTTGAGTTAATCAGTCTTAGATAACATTACACTTTGGATAGCAACAATCCAACAGTGGTAGTGCTGTTCAATTCGATTCAACTCATTTTTACAGGAACCATCTAGCTATCTGTAATCTCCCCCATCTCAGCTGTGAATGCCCTACAAAATACCATTTAGAGAAGTATGTACATACATATTTACAAATACATATACATATACATACATGTACATACACATATACATATGTATACGTATATATATGTTTGTATATTTATCAAAATGCTTACTGACCAAAAGCATTATTTTCCCCAACCAAGCAACGGTCTTCAGAGTCAATACCAAAATTAAATTGTCAGACAGACCACTAAACTTATTAGTATGAAGTATCTGCATTCAGGTTATTTTTCTTCATTCAGGTCTCCTCCATCAACAGGAAAACAAAACAAAACAAATATTACTTGCAGCTTATGAATGATAGCTTTTGCAGTCTACTAATCAGAGTTCGTGAAAATCTGTTTCCAGAATTCCTTGCTGCTCTGTCTACTCAGAAAACCTGCAAAAAGTATATATTAATATTTTGATGGTTAAAGCTTTTTTTTTCTTTATTTCAGCATATT
>NW_012146078.1:675587-676662 GCF_000956105.1 Propithecus coquereli | reverse complement strand
GTGGGCCCCACAACAAGCATGATTCAAGGAGAGACATCTTTATGCTATTTCAATTTCTGGTTTACTGAGGTTATGGATTTTTCAAAAAAATTCCTTAAGAAACCTTTGGGCACTTGATTAAATCCAGATCCTTAGAAATGTGCCCTGTGGTGGTGCAGTTATCTTAAGAAAGCAGGGCATGCTATACTTTTTGTAACACCTGTAGTGCATTGCCAGTATTTATAAGAAAAAATCAGTTTTGCCAGTTCTGAAGAATCCAGAGAGAGAAGTTTATTTTAAATGTATTATGTAGTTTGAAAAAGAATATTTGAAAATATCTCTTCCTTAAGTGACGATTCTTCTGGTGGTAGTGCACATAAAAGTGTTTTCTTGCTCTAAAATGGTGCTGCTTCATTTAAAAAGCTCCTTTTATTACGTGGAAACAGAGTGAGAAAAATATTTTTAGAGAAATTAATGATCTGAATGACCAGGTGTGGGGAAGGTTGGGGAAGCGAGGAGTGGGAGGAGGACCTGACCGAGGCCTCTCAAGGTAAATGGCCTAAAACATGCTGTGTTGGTGCCAAGGCAGGCAAAAGCCATAAAGAAAAAGCTGTAAGCTCAGGATGCATAAGAACAACACAAAGCAAAAAAATTTAACTCTATAAGAGTGGCCCTAAGTGAGAGAAAGAGAGTGTGCGTTTATAGAGAGTACAAGGGAAGCTTCAGTGATAGAGCAAAGCAGTCTCCGCAAGCATTATGTGCTGACGTGCCACTACATACACAGGAGGAGAAGAGTGTGCACAAGAGCAAAAGCTCAGAAATGGAAAAATTGTGGTAATAACATTGCTAGAAAAAGCAAAGGTGATTCAGAAAGAAGCTATAATCAAGACTGTAGACTCTTAATTATAAAACAAAGGGGACTGCATCTACTCAAAAGGCATAAATGGATTGTCAGCAATATACACACAAAAAAGATAGTAAAGGAAAGACCAACTATACAAAGCATAGAGACTGGAGTCCCCTGCTATGATCAATTTTTTTTTTTATTTTTATTTTTTGCTATGTACTTTTCTAATGTTTCTTCTTCTTTTTTTTT
>NW_012146078.1:671171-675470 GCF_000956105.1 Propithecus coquereli | reverse complement strand
CTCTACCTATGTAGTCCAGAAACAGATGTTAATTACCAAACAGTACAGCCCCAAACTGAAAACAGCTTAATCACTGCTTGGGCTTTTGTTTATTGCCTGCTAATGCTTTCTGCTGGCTCTTCTGTGTCTGGAAATCTCTCTCTCACTCCCTTCTCCATCCCTCCCTACCCTCCCCTGTGTATATCTCTCTTCGTCTCCATCACGTATATCTATCTTAATAATGGGATTTGTTTACTTTTTAAAATTACTGACATCATCGTATGTCTTCATTCACTTGAGCTTCTAAAACAAAAATACCATAAACTGAGTAGTTTACAGACAACAATTCAATAGTGAATTTGTTTCTCACGGCTCTGGAGGCTGGGAAATGTAAGATCAAGACATGATTAGGTGTCTGATGAGGACCTGCTCTCTGGTTCGTAGATGGTACCTTCTAGCATCATCCTCATATGATGCAAGGTAGCTCCCTGGGGTCTCTTTTATGAGGCACTAATCCCATCCATGAGGGCTCTACTCTCATGATCTAATCACTTCCCAAAGGCCCCTCTTCCTATTCCATCACATTGGTGAATAGGTTTCAACATATGAATTTTGGAGGACACAATAGCCCATCATTACAGATGATGCTGCTCAGGGCATTTTGCTTTCCGAAGGTAACAGCAGCAGAGGTGCTTGCAACCTCTCACATTGGATTTGTGGGGCATGATCATTTCTTGATGCAAGTCATGGCTTTATATTCCCATTTCCACCCAAGGTTTACAAGATTACTTTTACCAAACAACACAAAACAAAATAAAAAATTGGGGCATTTGCCTCAATAATTCCCTTTAAAACTCATTTTATTAAATGACATGGAGCTTTCTGTTTTTAGAGCATATTTGGGTTGCTGTCTTCAGATTAGGAGACCATGAGAGGAAACTGAGAACTGTAGTTGGATGCAGGAATAAGGTATTTTGTGGGACCGGAAACATATCACTGTGTGTAACAGATTGCTTTGATTGTGGGATTTGAGAAGGACTGAATGAGTGAATGGGCCACAAGTCAGTTGACTGCTAAGGACAGTAATAACCTGAAACTGGAAAGTACTTAAAGTACATGAAAAGTGTAGGGCCGAGACTGACATTTTTGTCAACAGGGTAATGCCCTCCAAAATCATAAATGGCCATTTTGTGAGATAGCTCAAAGTCTAGTGCAAGGACAGTTGGATTGCCTTTCTCAGTGAGCAAATTCTTTGAGAGAAAATAAAATGAAAATTGATGTACTGTGAAGTTCCTTCAGGCTTAGGGAAGCAGAGTCAACAGTTTCGTTTGGGCTCAAATAATTCATCTTGATGGTCTAAAATCAGGGGAAGTAAACTCAAATTCCTATTGGGGCTAAGAATGTAATATAAAAGAGCAAAGTGGCCTGGATATGAGAAATATTTCTGGAAGCATTTGCCGTTTTTGACTAAGTTTTATTTTCTTACTTTTGGTAGAGATTTAGATACAATAAATTTCACTTTCTCATAATTTTCCCCCAAGAAAAATAAGTCTCACTGCAATGATGAGAACTGGATGCACTGCCTCAGGGCAGGAAGTCCCGGGAGAGAGAGGTGGGCCCTGGCTCTACACTGCCTGGCAAGGAGCTGCCCTGCAAGAATATGGCCCAGTCCAGCCAGTTATACTATTTTCTTCAAGACAAGCTGGAGAATTAAAGTTTTATATATAATGGAAACTCTGATTTTTAAAGTTGTGTCTGCTAATTCAACTTTTATGCAATCTTTTTGCCAGTATAGACTGAATTCAACAACTCAATTCAACAGTTACATAACTATCTCAGCATTCTTTGTTCTTAGCCCAGAGCAAATTTCCCAGAGGCAGAGAGTGGGGTGTGATTTATGTTGCCTTTAGCCTTGGAAAATAATTTCCTAGTGAGTTGATAAACAACTCTTTTTTTCTTCGACCTAGAGCTTAACTGATTATTTTTCCTTCGCCATTGGCCTTTGAAAATTCCCCATCAATGCATCATGAGAGGAATGTAGGAAGTCTAACAACTGGCTTATTATAAAATGAATTTCAATATCCATGTGTCAAATCACTGTCCCCAAAACATAGCATGTATGTGACAATAAATGACCACTAGATATGCCCAGCAATTCGATTTATAAAAGGGTTCCATTTCGGTGATAGATGTTTCAGAGTATTTGGAACACTTTCAACACTGTAATTATGGAGAAAAATAGGAATTATAAAGATGATAATCTTTACCAACCCACCATTTATAGAAATGAAGGAAACTTCAATAGAGAAAACTCAAAACACAAACAAAACAAAACAAAAAAACGAAGCATTTCACAAGTCTTCTCAAAGAAAGGTTAGATCACAGAGGGGGGAGCCAGAATCATTATTTTTCTAAAGGTCTTTCAGGTATATTAATCAAGGGTTATACATTACAATAAAAATAATGTGTTTTTAAAGAAAACTTCAAATTATAAACAATCACATATAATGGATATTTCAGGATATTCTCAAGCAGCTTTAGCTTCTATTTTGGGATTTAAGGAATACTTTAAAATTTCAACAGCCTCCTTGAGGGAGAATAAGTTTTTTATATTTTAGGGTTGATTTTCCTCTGTTCAGGACATAACTTTTTTTCTGTCATTATGATACGGATATTCAGTGGTGGCAAAGCATTTTTAGAGTATGAATCTTTTTAAAATAGCACATCCTGAACTTAGGTTAATATGGAGATTTCTTAAAATGCTGATGCTTTCAGGAATCATTAAAATCCATGCTTTATCTTCTGGGCTAAAAAAATACGATTGTTTCCTGATTTAGTAGAACATTTAGTCATTTTTCTCTTCCCTATCATCTCTCCATCTAATCAAATGAAGTAGCCCCACTGCTATTCACCACACATGTGTATCCTTTCCACAAATCTGATCATGAATCCCCCATATTCCAATCATTTATGGCTGCATACGAACCACCTCTAACCTAGTGGCTTAAACCCAAGAGCAATCATTTATTTTTTCATTGAATCCACAATTGCTCATGGCTCTGAAGAGATCCATCATCTCTGCCTCATACAGGCTCAGCGACAGGACCTATGTGGGGCCTGTGGATCCTCTTTCAAATGGCTCCATTAGGTTGCTGGCTGGGAGTTCAGCCTGGGCTGGCAGGGAATTGGTTTCTCCCACAGTGTTGTTTGAAATTCTCACAGCAGGGTGGCTGTGTTCTAGGAGGAAATGGAGACAGGAAATGCCTCTTAAAGACTAGTCCTAGAAAGCATTGCTTACATCATATTCTATTGGCTATATAGTCATGGAATCCATACAAATGCAAAGGGAGGGGATATAGACCACACCTCTCAATGTGAGAAGTGTCAAAGGAAAAAAATATATGTATTTTCTTACCATTTAAATTTCATCTTCTGCTACCAACATTCCTAGCCATCTCTACTTCCCCACACTCAGCCTTCTCACACGCCTGAATTCCGACCACATTGAACAAATTATTTTTTTCCTTGCTTTTTTTTGTTTTTTAACCCTTGAATATCATCTTTGTGGACTACCAGAATACTATCTGTCTGGTAAAACTTTAATCATATTTCATGAAATAAGCTAAAGCATCCCTTCCTCTTTGAAGTTTTTCCCAACTCCCCTTAGTAAGTAACTAAAGTTAAGGCCACATTTTCTCAGTGTTTATCTACTATATCGTCTTTGAGGACACTGTTTCTTGGTCTCTTTTAGCATCAAGCCTAACACATAGTGAGAATTCAACAATTCTCTGTTGAATGAATTAATTCTGAGGAAGTAGAGAGTAATTCATTGAAAGATTGAATCTGTAGTAATTTTGGAGCCTTATTCTGTCTCCATTCTCCAGTATCTGTGTCATTTTGTACAAATCACCTCATTTCTTGTTGCTTCCATTAGACTGAGTTTCTTCATTTGTCAAAACAGGTAACAGTGTCTGTGCTATAAACCTTACTGAGGTATATAAGGGTAAATAAAAATTGTACCTTACATGTATAGAATGCTACTGAAATACACAATTTTAAAAGTATCATCAGTAGAAAGTTAATTCTCTCCTTGTAAAATACCTCATCAAACAAAAGTGTTGCGTGGGCCCCACAACAAGCATGATTCAAGGAGAGACATCTTTATGCTATTTCAATTTCTGGTTTACTGAGGTTATGGATTTTTCAAAAAAATTCCTTAAGAAACCTTTGGGCACTTGATTAAATCCAGATCCTTAGAAATGTGCCCTGTGGTGGTGCAGTTATCTTAAGAAAGCAGGGCATGCTATACTTTTTGTAACA
>NW_012146078.1:663845-665101 GCF_000956105.1 Propithecus coquereli | reverse complement strand
TCTTCCTGTCAGGTCTCCTATAGTTTCAGGCACCCTTCCTTCTGACCCTTACCCGATTTATGTTTCTCTGCTAGCTTATTTTTTTCTCTTTCTTCTAAAATTTGTCTTTTTTGCAGAGACATTCTTACTGGCGGATTTTCTCGTCCGTCATCTTGGCTCTATATCTAATGTTTCTTTTTTTAAGGGAGACTGGTATAAATTGTTTTGAGTGCCCTTACATCCCCGTCAGTTAATATATGTCAAAGATGTTTGTTGTATTAACGTCCGATTTAAACTTACAACATTATTGTGTTTGGAGAATTTGTTATTATTCTTAAATTGAGCATTTACTAATTCAATAGTTCCATATTGCATGATTAATATTCTCAAAGAATTTTAAGTGCCTTAACAGTTTTTAGTTATGTTTATATGTATCCAAATGTTCTTGGTTCTGTAAAATGTTTGGTTACTATCAACGCAGAATATGGCGGTGTTTGAATTTACTTTTCTGTATTCCTATACCTGATAGAAAGAGGGGTAAATTAAAGAATTGTCAACCCTAAAGGGCATTGGTGGTTTTGTGTACTAACAGTTGCCATTTTTTCTATTACATATTTGAGAATAGAAAATATATTTACAGGAATATATTTATATTTCTGACTGCCTTCAGAGATCAGTTTGCCCCTTCTCACTTTAACCCAGAGCTGTTTGATCCCTAAATCTGCTATGGTAGGGCAAAGACTCTTTGCATGTGTATTTATTTCTTTTCACCTGAAAAGCATCTCATCTCATAGGTGATGCTAAAGAGAAAGAAAGCAAAGATGATAGGACTGACAGCGATGAGAAATCTTCTGTTCTCAATATACACCCTTGTGGGCCGAGCACCTTGTTCAAGTTCATCACTCAAATGGGCACAAGAAAAGAAACTAAAAACAGAGCTGTATAGTACGATGCATGGTCTAACTTTCACAAACCCTACCTGCCTTTCATCACCATTTTATAGGACTGCAATGAAGCTTATTTTGCATTTCCCCAGAGCCTCAGTTTCCTCAGCACCAAACTGTCCTAAAATGTTCTTGAAGTGAAAGACTACCTGCAGATGAGTGCAGTCCTCAACAACTTTAAATGATTTTTCAAAAAGAGCTCTATAGAAAAACAGGGAAAACAATAAGGTTTTCTAAGACCAACTCAATCCTTTTTTGAGATAATTAAGAGGAGAGCGTTCAGGTTTGTTTATTTTTTTCTTTATGAGTTTCATACATATTTAAAGAGTGAAA
>NW_012146078.1:656734-661957 GCF_000956105.1 Propithecus coquereli | reverse complement strand
TTATTAGAGAAGGATCTATAAAGTACAGGGAAATATAAAGAAATAAATTTAAATCACCTAATATTCCATTATTCCACAAAGGCTTTATTAACAGAATACTTTATTTTATTTTATACCTGATTTTTGTACATTTACAATCTATCTAATTTTGTTTTTAATTTTTAAAATTTATACAATACTGGATATTCAATTTTCTATTTGTTATTTGTTTCCAGTTTGACATTATATCATAAGCATTTTAACATTTCTCTGAAATTTTATCCAAAATTTTTATAAATTACAGCATTAATTTCATAGTATAGATGCATCATACTTTATTTACCGATCCTTTAAGATTATTAAGTTTTTTTCCACTTTTCTACTACTGTAAATACTTCTGAAGTGAATGCATACTCTCATCCCACAAGTTTTGACTGCATCTCTGGATATTACCATAGGATAGATAGGAAAAGACATAATGGCTCAAAAAAGTATGACCATTTTAACAAACTGATTTATGTTGAAAATTTCCTCATAGAAAAGGTTGTAACAAATTCATATTTTTAATAGCAGTGTGTGAGTGTTCATCTCACTAAAATTTTATCTGTATGTGATATGATATTTTAAAAATTGCCTAAATATTACTTTGTTTTATTATCATTAAATATATAATTCAATAAATTTATATTTTAAAAAATCACAATATATTTACAAAATCAAATAACTTATTGAGATTTCAGAATATGTGCAAAACAGCAGCTCAGAAAACTCAATAGTGATAAACTGAAAATATAACAATGATACGGAAATGAAGGTAATTCAAACCGTAGAGATGCATTTACAAAGAATTTTAGAATGATATGCAAATCTATAGAAATAATATAAGTATACCTAATTGATGGACAATTGCAGTATCAGAAAAGAAATGATATGTTAAAGAAGTAGAAAAAATAATATAAAGCAGAAAGATACGAGTACTTAAGAACAGTTTTAAATACTGGTTATAGATCAAGACATACATGATGGAAGGAAATGGAATAATTGAAATTGAGAATAAGCCAAATATTGTTAAATACTTAGATAAAAGAAAAATTATGAAGGTTTCTCTGTGTTCATGCTGTCCCAAATTTCTTTGATAATTGCCTTAAACTTGTCTTTGTAAACACATTTAAAGAGAATTCTCCAAGGTTAGAGAGGTGATAGATAATAGGTAAAATAATAGGCAGTCACAAAGTGTGGGTTTTGCTTCATAGACAAGTGCTTTCTTGAGAAGCAGATTTCATTATTTGAAACTGACTTGTCTATTTTTCCCCTTTGATGTGCTGTTAAAGAAACTCGTACAAATTATTTGAGATATTGCTTCTCTTCCAATACTTCCAAACTTTGCTGATGCAGAGAAACTGCCCCAAGGTTAATAAGTTAATGTTTTATCATATAGAACTTCATATATATTCTAACTGTGATCATGTTACAAAATGTGCCTTAAAACACTTCATTAATAATGGCTGATGTCTTTAGATTTTAAGGTGGGTCAATTATATTTGATACTGTGGCTGAATTTCATTAAAAGGTAGAAAATATTAATCTTGCAAGTTTAAGAAATGCAGTATTTTTTTTTTTTGGCTTATAAGGAAGGCTTTTGGGAATATGAAATGCATGAAAATATAGCAATTTGATTTAAGAGGAAATATCTAACTATATTTTTTGTTAAGAATCTGTCCTTAGAATACAAGCTTTTAAGAGGAAATGAGCAGTCAATGCCTCAGCCTAGATTCCCCAAAAGCAATGCAGAGAGGAAGTTTTGCATGCAGGTAGTTTTTGTGGGAACAGAATCTCACAGAGCAGGAATGACAGACAGGAGTATAGAGCGTGACCTTCTCAAAAGACTAAAAAATGTGTTTTAGAATTCTCTGACTAATGTATTTAAAACTCTGACCATATTCATTTTCTTAAGCATGGCCCCACGGGCAACACCTCATTCATATGTCTAGGCTGCAATGCATGAGGGCACAGTGAGTTCCCACCAGTATCCCACACTGCAGCGCTAGAGAAGCTTTTGTGTAAGAAGCGGGAGGCGTATTTCATGGTTCTTCAGTGAGGTGCTTATAGGTTGCCCCTGGTTGCAGCCTCCACAGGCCTCCTTACCACAGCTGGACTAAGAGGTGAAACTGAGGGGATTAAAAGTGGTCACAAGAGATGTATATGCAGTGCAGCTCTGAAGCACTCAGATTTTTCCATGCTTTCTGTTAAATCCACAGGATTATTTGAACAACGTAGTGTTCCCCATGGTGTGGCTTTTCCTGAGGCCATAACTGTTATTCATTATTTATCTCCTCATTCCAGGTTTACCTCACACTCGGCCAGAATTTCAAGTTGTCTAGGTTGCTTGTCTAGTGAGATGACCCACACCTCTAGGCTTGAAGGATCTGAATTTTTAAGTGAAGTGTCTTACTGTACTAGTAATCACTAGTTGTGATTGTTCACAGTTATTAGTGAGCATAAAACCACCAAGAGATGCCCTTATGAATCATGTTTTTTTCCAGACCTACTCCTCACTGCCCCACTATGGAGTGGCGATCCTAGATCCTCATGGTAGTCGTGGTCAATACTGCCCTAGTGCAGTGACTTTTCTTTTTCTTTCTTTCATTTTTTCTGTTGGTCTTATGACTTGAGGATCCCAAGATAACAGTCATAGCTTCAAGTTAAGTAGAACACTTACTGTATTCTCTGGTGGAAGGATCCCTTTTTCCTCTAATCTGAAAGACTTAAAGTTATGGGAATAAGTAGCACAAATTCTGCAAGTGCATTAATGGAAATATTGGCTATAAGGGTCTATTATATTTCATCTCCTTATTTTATAGACCTGTATATTCTAGTTTTGGGGACACAGAATTAACTTTTGGTTTTGGTTCAGTACTTAATTATTCTGGAGGAAAAGACACCAACTTCACAGAATCAAGTCCCTAGATTGTCAACTTAGCGGAGCCTTTAACAGGATATAGCATGTTAGGTTGGATGTTCTGGGAGGCAAGGTTGATAATAAAACTGGAGGATCCCATTGTCATTTTCCCATTGTTGTACCTCTTTGTCATAAATGAGTCCCTTACTCTTGCACACTACTGTGTAACATGCAATGTTAATGGGTGATGGTCCTGGAAAAAGCATTTTGAGAAGGGAAAACAGATTCATATTTCATAACAAATATTGAGTCTGGTAAAAATTTATTACTTACGCTTTAAACATATTAAAGGTCAAATGTAGTTGAGGTGCCAAAACACTGATAATTATTTTCCTGCCATATTGAAGGCTCAGTGTCATTTCTGTTGCTGGTAAGTTGGTTATACAGCAGAGGCAGTAGTCTCATCAGCCTTGGTGAGAGGAAACCCATGGTCTTGGATCCATGTATGGCCTTTTTACCTTCATCCATGACTCCTTTCTCCAGTATTGCATGGCTGGCATTCCAAGGCAAGTAATCTGCCTGTATGAATATTTAGTGCTTTCTCTGCAGTGAATATTTTATTGTGGGTCTTATTGTGAGACATGAAAATCTACATATACAGTAAATTATCAAATGTATTGGTAATTAGTGGGTTCTTCCTTAACCATTGTCATTTAGAGCCACTTCTGAATGGGAGTACAATACAGCAATAGTCGATGTGTGGCCAGGACCAGTACCAACCCATCTGTAGACTAGGTCCAAGTATTTTCTTTTTGGTCAGGGAGTTCTAAGGCACTTCTCCGAAAGGCCGAGAGTTAGCTGAAATGGGGTCTGGGCTTTTCTTCCTGTACTTTACTTGCAGTTTCTGGATCTGCTCAGGCACTGTCGTGAATGTATCATTTCTGTCACATAGTTAATTTCTACCTGCTGTGTGACATGATAAGAAGTCTGACACACAGTTACTTAGTATCCCATGACCAGATCTTCAGGTTCTATTAGGGCCCATTAACACAATGGGAGTTATTTTTCCAGGGCCGGCAGTTCTATGACACAGAAATAATGGCCTTATTCCAAAATCCTCAAAGTTTTTGTAATGACTCTTCTACTGTGGCTTGCCAGAGATGTCACAAAGCCTTTTTATCTACCGTGGCTACTTCTAGCATTATCAGATCTGTTAGGTCATATGACTTGAGTGTCAGGACAACTTGTACCTGGCTTAGACTTTCTGCAGGACCGTCTCTTGCTCTGGGCATTATTTAAAATTGTCAGCCTGATAAGTTAAATAAATAAAGATAAATAGGTCAAAACAGAATTTCCAAATTTTCTCCAAATTTCAAAAAGGGCCATCAAGTGATGTGCTTCTATTTTTGTCATAGGAGATGCAAAGTACAGCCACTTTTCTTTACCATAAACAGAATGCCTGTCTTTTCCTGACCAATGGGTACCTATAAACTTCACAGTAGGGCAGGCTCTTGAATCTTCATAACATTTACCTTCTACCCTCTGGCAACTCTGTCTTACCGGATTATTTACTGCTGTCTGGGTCCAAGGAGAACTTTTCCATATTCCAATGGACAAATAATGTCCTTCAGAATATCAAGATGATCAAATTCCTTATGAAACAGTATAGTTCCTTACAGACAGACAATGGAACAGTTAATACAATCTTAAAGAAAGACAATGAATGTGTACTGCTACCTCTCGTATGTAAAAGAGAGCTCCTTTCTATTTTCCTTACTGAAAAGAATGTATCCAGCAGATCGATACAAACTACCAGGGGCTATATTGATGTTTTAGCAAAGAACTACTTTCAGTACAGAAGTAACTCTGAATGAGCATAGCACTTGACTAAGTTTATAATAGGCCATTACTATTTGCTGCAATCCATCTTGTTTTGCATAGGCAAAACTGGTGACTCAAAAAAAGTATATTTTGGGAACCACCAATCGAGCATATTTAAGTATCTGAGGGTAGTCGTAATCTGTAAAATTCCTCCTGGCTTTCAATATTGCTTCTTCTTTACAGTCTTGACAGAGTTCAGTAGCAGATTAAGTGCTTCCACTTACCCTTTCTACTAAATGGCTTTTGTGCTATAGATCAGAGAACTAATGTGAGAGTATGCCAGCTACTCTACATATCTATTATATTCAATGACATACTTAGAGACCAGGGAATTGACTACTGAATCATTCAGCAGGAATTTTGAACTATTGTGATATCAACGTGGGGGAAAATTCTCTTTATTATAAACCTCCTTGCAAACCAGAGGGCCTATGATGGGTTTCCAGGTCCTCTGGTGTCCGGAG
>NW_012146078.1:654207-656234 GCF_000956105.1 Propithecus coquereli | reverse complement strand
AAAAAAATTCATATATTGAAGTCCTAACCCCCAGTACATTAGAATTTGACTGTATTTGGAGATAGGAGGTCTTTAGGGTTGGCCCTAATCCACTGTGAGTGGTGTCCTTATAAAAAGGAAAATTTGGACACAGGCTTATATAGAGGGAAGACCATGTGAAGACATAAGGAGAAGACAGCCATCTGCAAATCAATGAGAAATGACTCAGAATCTAAACCTACTGACACCTTGATTGTAAACATCTACCCTCTAGAACTGTGAGAAAATAAATTTTTGTTGTTGAAGCCATCCAATCAGTGGTGCCTTGTTATGGCAGCCCTAGCAAACTAATATAGTCTTCCATTAATGCACTCTAATTAAGGCACTCTGGGTATATGAACTGACTTAGATGTGAAAATTGGGTGAGAGATTGTAATTTTACAATGCGGTGACTTGCCTCAGCCTTTTGATTTCCAAACCCTGATTATAGTTTCTAGGTTCATAAAGTAACATCATAATGAGCTGTGTATCTATTTTGCCTCTTGAAGCACCATAGTCTATTAGCCAAACATCACCACAAATCTCTGTGGGTTAAGAAACTCTGCCATTGTAACTTACTCTGATATGTAAGTGCAGCTCTGGGCCTCTGCTATTCTAGAATTATAGAATTCCTATGGATACTAGAAACTTCAATAGGAAGCATCTCCTATAGCTACACCCTACCTGTAGAGGACGTATTGACCGAGCTCGTCAAAGATTCCAGTGTTTCTCTCACTAGTACATTTTGAAATTATCCTTGTGAAGATATGTCTTCTGGGTCCTCTCAGGGAACATAGATAGTGGAATTTTCAGTCTCTCAGAATAAATTCATTTAAATATTTTTATTCACCTAAGTCTTCTGATCCCTTCACAAAACCATCTAAGGAAGTTTGATACTCTGTCTCATTTAATATAAACCCATCATTGAGTCCAAGTTTCAAAGAGCCATCCTGTAATGTATTAGGACCAGATCCAGGTATCCTTATAAAGACATTGAACCCTGAGGCACAGGCCTCCAAGTCAATAAATTATTCCCCATTTGTGCTTATATTCTCTCTTATCTCTGCCACCGATCACCACCCAGTGTATTCTCTTCTAGACCACTCATTGACACATATATTTCTCTGGTTTCTGCTAATTCACGTTAGCAGTCCCTGTAATTTCTTCAACACATAAGAAATTACATTTTCAATGAGGAGTTGCAGATATACATGGTGAAGAGGATAAGCATTATCTGTCTGGGAACCTGCCTTAGAGCCTTTGCAGGGTATTTAGGAAGGAGAAGGCCACTTTCCTCCTCCAAGGGGGAGGAGGCTGCTTCTACTGCCTTAAAAAGTTTAGGAATTTCAGAGGGCTCCAGGTTCTTAGAATTTTCCACCCCTATACCCCCAAAAAATCTCTACTTCATTTTCTTTGAGTGATGTTTTTTTAAGTAGGGCTCCTTCTTTGATTTAGCCGCCCTATCAAAGCCATGTGAAGCTCTACCACCTTCACAATAAAATCTTTGGCCAGATTTTCAGTAGAGCGTATTCTGTGTCTGTAGCAGATACAGATCTCCTTAAACACTTATACAATCCCCTTTTCTTTACAAGCATGCCTTGAGTTGATAGGCCAAACTGGGCATGTCATTTCCTTTATTCAAAGCTTCCAAAGCAAGCAATTATAGGTAGCTAAATCCATTCTGTAAAATCACATCCTGTAAAATGGTATTGTGGTAGCCACAGATTCCAACGTTTAACTTTCCATCTGCATCTCATTCCAATCTACCAAGGGTGAGATTCTTACTAATTGAGATGTTCTTCTATGCCAGGGTCCTACCACGCATTCAGTCAGATGTCTGACTGGAACTTGATCCAGGTCCCAAATCCAATTCTGAGTACCTGATATGTAAAGCCAATTCAAGAAAGGACTGTCTTAGCTTGTGAACACAAGAAAGTAGGGTCTGAGGTAAAGGATTACATGAAGAATAGGAGTGAGGGAAGGGAGAGTAAAACAGGGAAGGAGGAAAA
>NW_012146078.1:652471-654157 GCF_000956105.1 Propithecus coquereli | reverse complement strand
CTGTCTGGGAACCTGCCTTAGAGCCTTTGCAGGGTATTTAGGAAGGAGAAGGCCACTTTCCTCCTCCAAGGGGGAGGAGGCTGCTTCTACTGCCTTAAAAAGTTTAGGAATTTCAGAGGGCTCCAGGTTCTTAGAATTTTCCACCCCTATCCCCCCAAAAAATCTCTACTTCATTTTCTTTGAGTGATGTTTTTTTAAGTAGGGCTCCTTCTTTGATTTAGCTGCCCTATCAAAGCCATGTGAAGCTCTACCACCTTCACAATAAAATCTTTGGCCAGATTTTCAGTAGAGCGTATTCTGTGTCTGTAGCAGATACAGATCTCCTTAAACACTTACACAATCCCCTTTTCTTTACAAGCATGCCTTGAGTTGATAGGCCAAACTGGGCATGTCATTTCCTTTATTCAAAGCTTCCAAAGCAAGCAATTATAGGTAGCTAAATCCATTCTGTAAAATCACATCCTGTAAAATGGTATTGTGGTAGCCACAGATTCCAACGTTTAACTTTCCATCTGCATCTCATTCCAATCTACCAAGGGTGAGATTCTTACTAATTGAGATGTTCTTCTATGCCAGGGTCCTACCACGCATACAGTCAGATGTCTGACTGGAACTTGATCCAGGTCCCAAATCCAATTCTGAGTACCTGATATGTAAAGCCAATTCAAGAAAGGACTGTCTTAGCTTGTGAACACAAGAAAGTAGGGTCTGAGGTAAAGGATTACATGAAGAATAGGAGTGAGGGAAGGGAGAGTAAAACAGAGAAGGAGGAAAAACTACAATAAAGATGCATTGTTAAGTTAGCAATCAGTATGAGAAACTACAGCTTGATTCCGCTGCACTTTATGAAGTGTTTTATGAAATGTGTCTTAGAATGATCTGCCTGGGGGATGAAAGGAGGAAGCATTTATCCTTTGGCTTTCATCTTGCATTGGTTAAGGATAGCTCCTGGGTATCAACTCTCCCACACTTCCAGATTGGTCATGCTTAAGTGATGAGCAGATATCTGCAGACATCCCACACTGTGGCATTAGAAAAATCCTGAAGGCAAGAGATATAAAGCAATGACCTAAATTGCAACTATGTGAAGCTTATCAAAGCTAGTGATAACATGGGTCACTGGAGCAGCAGCTGGAATAAGAGGTAGGCCAGAAGCATTTAAAAGTGGGGGCACAGGAAATCTGTAATTTGATTTGTAGGTCAGCAACTGGCTTAAAGGGTGAATGTTACACATTCAAAGTTTTTTTTTAATTATTAGGTTTATGGGAAATTTTACAATTGGACTTTTAACTATAATGTAGATTTATTTTTATGTGTTTATTATAAATGATAGAAAGAATTGATAAAAATGTAGAATTTTTCTGTGTGCAAATCATGTCAATGTTTTCTCAGTGTGTTGAATAAATCTCATGATAATTCTCTTTTATCTTCTATTAATAATTTCTGCAGTTGTATTTTCTTATCACTATATTTATCAATGATTTGTATCTGGTGAATATTATTATACAGCATTGTGGTGTTGCTGATGATAAAATATGTTGTACTATTTTGATTATAAATATTTGCTTGAATTGAATCAAGCTCATTAACAACTACATGAAAGGTAAAGCTAACTTTTCAGGGATTTACCAGCCTCTTTTAGCAACACAAATATAGTTGAAGTTAAGATGAGATTTGAGTTCTTCT
>NW_012146078.1:646869-648316 GCF_000956105.1 Propithecus coquereli | reverse complement strand
TCCATCACTTCAAGCATTTATTATTTCTTTGTGTTAAGAACATTTAAATTCCTCTCTTTTAGTTGTTTGAAAGTACTTCCTAACTTATTGACTATAGTCACTTTGTTGTGCTATCAAATAGTGTTCATTCTATGTAACTCTCTAACTATATTTTTGCAACCATTAACCATTCTCACTTTACCCCCCCATTACCCTTCCCAGCCTCTGATCATCATCATTCTACACTCTGTCTCCATGAGATTAATTGTTTTTAATATTTAGCTCCCACATATGAGTGCGAACATGCGAGATTTGTCTTTCTGTGCTTGGCTTATTTTACTTAATATAATGTTTTGCAGTTCCATCCATGTTGTGACAAATGACAGAATTTCATTCTTTTTGTGGCTATATAATATTCCATTGTGTTTATGTACCACAATTTCTGTATCCATTCGTCCACTGATGGGGACTTAGGTTGATTCCAAATCTTGGCTGTTACGAATAGTGTTGCAACAAACACGGGAGTGCAGATATCTTTTCAATATTCTGATTTTCTTTCTTTTGGATATATACCTAGCAGTGGGATTGCTGGGCCATATGGTAGTTCTATTTTTAGTTTTTTGAGGAACCTCCATACTGTTCTCCATAGTGTTTGCACTAATTTACATTCCAACCAACAGTTTAGGAGGGTTCCCCTTTCTCCACATCCTCTCCAGTATTCATTATTGCCTGTCTTTTTGATAAAAGTAATTTTAACTGGTGTGAGATGATTTCTCATTGTAGTTTTGGTTTTCATTTATCTGATGACTAATTATGTCTACTCATATCTTTTGCTCATTTTTGAGGGGAGGTTTTCTTATTATTGAGTTTTAAGCATTCTTTATATATTCCATTAATAGTTCCAAGTTCTTTATTGTTTATATGACTTTCAGATATTCTCTTCCAGTCTGCAGCTTGACCTTTTATTCTCTTAACAGTGTTTTGCAAAGAACAGACATATTTGAATTTGATGAAGTGTAATTTATAAATTTTCTCTTTCATGGTATATGCTTTTGGTGTCATATTCAAGAATTCTTTGACTAATCCAGGACACATTTTTTTCCTTTGTTTACTTCCAGAAGTTTTATAGCTTCAATTTTTATTTAAGTCTGTGATCCATTTTGAGTCAGTTTTTCTATACAGCACAAAACCTGGACTCAAGTTAATTGTTTTTTGCATATGGATTTCCACTTGTGCCACACTATTTGTTGAAAATATACTTTCTCCACTCAATTGCCTTTGTACCTTTTAAAAAATAACTTGTTCATGTGTGTAGGTCTATTTCTGGAGTCTTTATTCTGTTTCATTGAAATATTTATTTATATTTACATCAATAGCATGCTGTCCAGATTACTGTAGCTTTATAGAAAGTTTTGAATCTTCCAGTTTAGTTTTTGTTTTTTCAAAGTTGTCTTGGTGAATAAATGGC
>NW_012146078.1:645435-646819 GCF_000956105.1 Propithecus coquereli | reverse complement strand
GGAGGTCTGCTGTTTTAGTTGATCCTCTAAATGGGCATCAGTCATTTGTGACCTTAAGGGCGTCTTGATTTGGGTTAGATAGGAGAATGCAGATTCACAGCAATAAGTAGTAGAAAAGCAAGAGAGCTTTTTGGGGGCATGTTGCCGAAGGCGTGGGTATTCTACTGCATTTTTCCATATTTCAATTGGATCTGTCTCGGAATCCAGGAATGATGTTAAAATGTCATCTATTGAGAGCTCAATCAATTCCATCTGCAGTTTTTTAGGTGCCTTGGTGATGTCAACTAGGTGAGGCTGAAATGCTAATTTGATTGTGATGTCATAATTCTCAAAGTCAGTGAAAATTTCATTGTATTCTCCAATTAATAGGGCTATAACAGCTTCATATTCTTAAAATAATTCACGTATATCATCCTGCTTATCAATGACCTTTGCTAACTGGGGAAAATGTTCATCTGAAATTTCCTTTTGAAGAAGTGTTTTGAAAAAATATATCTTTTTTCAAAATGCCTGGAATTTTTGCCACATGCCATATATAGACTTAGTTTTACCTTGCCAAGAAATATTCAAGTTGTTTTGATTTGACTTGATATCACACTTGATATCACACAGAAATGCTGCATTCCTATAGAAATCTTCTTTCAATAATTTACATTGCTGATTCTGTTCTTCACGAAATTTAACTATCTGTTCTCACAGACATAATATTTTGGCTAACACCTGTCCCTGCAATAGCCAATGCGCTGCACAATGATACACCAAATCTGTTCTGAATACCTCATCATTCAACTTCACCTTGTTATGAAACTGACAATGCTGTGTTGCATTTACACAAACATAGCTAATAATACTTACACTGACACTTCGTAAAGTGTCATATAAAATAGTAGCTTTAGCACAGAGATTTTGCTGATGCAAGATACAATGAAAAGAAATGAGAACATCTAAATCTGTTAATACTTTCTTTAATCTGTATAATAAAACCTTCGCATTTTCCTGTCATGAAAGGTGCACCATCTGTACATACACTCACTAAATTTACCAAATTCAGTCCAACTTCATGACATTTATCCTGAAAGTTGTCGAAGATATCTATTCTGTTTTGTGTTCTGTTTGCAAGAGTGCCCAAAGTGAGGAACTCTTCATAGCAAAGAAAGTCTTCTGCTATGACCCAAATGAATTATAAAACCTGTGCCGAGTCAGTGGTACCAGTTGATTCATCCAAAGCAATTTAGTAATATATATTTTCCTTTTGAAGTGTAGTGTAAAGTTTTTCTCTTTAGTTGATGGCTAATTCATGCCACTGCTCAGTTATGGTTCTCCTTGAAAGAGGCAGTTGTTTGTACTTTGAAACATTATCAGGATTTAAGCATCCTACAACTTC
>NW_012146078.1:633359-635182 GCF_000956105.1 Propithecus coquereli | reverse complement strand
TATATTAAATTAAAATTAGTTATGTAATAAATCAATATATTGTTTTCTTTGCATCCCCTTTTAAGAATTCAAGACAACAAAACAAACTAAATGAATATGACTTTTTTTTATTATGACAATTATGTGATTCTATAATTGACATTTGGAGTACTATGTCCCTTCATTTTGCATTCTTTCTTCTCTTACAAACATTCTCTGATTTCTCTTTCAGAGTCCAAATGGTTTTAGAAAAGATAGCTTTAAAGCTGTATATGTAGTATATGACCCAAATTAAGTCAATAAAGATATTTTATCTGCCATGACTGGTACAGATATCTAAGTGTGAGCCACTCGCATTGAATCTCAGACTCTAGAATCACTGAGAAAAAGATATTTTCCCTTTCTGGATAACTGTGTACAGATACGTAGCTAGAAACAGCTTAAATCTTGTTTCTATGAGGAAAGCCAGCCTTAGAATGAGTCCAGTATGAAGAAAATGAAAGAGTCAGAAGATCTGAAAGAAAATATAATTGTATCTATGATCAAACTGTATCTAACATCTGACATTCTTCTGGACTTCCGGCATATTGTGAGCTATTAAAAAGATAATAGTGCTTAAACTTAAGTCTCAGCTTTCTGTTACATTATGGTGAATGTAAAGCATGAGGAATAGCTACATTATGATTTGCATGAGCATCTTTTATTTTATAGAAGTATAGTATAAAAAGAAGACTGTGTACTTTTTGTGCAGTGAATGAAGTGGATGTTAGTAAATATTTTGCATGCTGTGGGCCATCTGACCCTCAAACTTGCTTATGACTTAGAGGTTATCTTGCATTGTGTGAGTTGCAACGTTGACTACAGAAACAGAAAGGTAGATTTTTCTTTTTCCGTTCAGTGGTTGTAGTAGACTGAATAACGGCCACCCAAAGATATCAAGTCTAATCTCAGAAAATTTTAAATGGTATCTTATTTGAAAAAAGGGTCTTTGCAGATGTAATTAAATCACAGATTTTGAGATGAAGATATCACCCTGGATTATCTGGATGGGCCCTAAATACCATCACAAATGTCTTTATAGGAGAGAGGCAATGGCAGTTTTGAGAGACACGAAGGGGAGTAGAAAGCAATGAGAAGATGGATGTAGAGACAGGAGTGATGCAGTCTCAAGCCAAGGGATGCTGGCAAACATGAGAGGCTGGAAATAGCAAGGAACAAAATCTCTTCTAGAGCTTCTGGAGGGAGTGTGTCCCTGCTGACACCTTGATTTTGGATGCATGACCTACAGAACTATGAGAGAATACATTTATGTTGTTTTAAGCTACTGAGTTTGTGGTAATTTTGCTACAGTACCCACATTTAACTAATACAATGACTTTCCTGTACTCAGAAATGTGGCATGGGCTTGATCAATTGCATATTTCAATCCAGGCCTTTGATACTTTAATGAATGATAAAAAGACAAAGAAATAGAATGAAATCACAGAGATGGAATAGAATGTCTATTGCTGCAGCCATGCCAGCAGGCAGTGGTAATACATCCTACAGAAGCCTGAGTATCTTATAGTGGTGACACCTTAGCCACACTGCTTTGCTAGATGTGCTTTATATTTTTTTTGTGTTAGGAGCTACCTTAGCTTCTGTCTATTTTTAAAGCCTGTTTCTCCAGACTCAGATTTTGTGAGGCCTCATGTTTTTGTTTTCAAACAAATCCCCTGAAACCACAGTTCGATTTCATTAATTGCAACTCAGTTTGTAACAGTTCCTGAGTACTTAATGTCTCTCACTTTTCTCAGAAGTCCAAATTTAATAGAAACAACTTTTTTTTTAACTTGAGAAATTTT
>NW_012146078.1:628775-631641 GCF_000956105.1 Propithecus coquereli | reverse complement strand
GTTGTAATGACTTCAGAGACTTTTTTAAAAAAATTAAACTTTATGTTTTTTTTAGAATAAAAAAGTTGAGCCACAGAGCGATGATATGCTGAAAGTCATGCAATTTGTGGCAGAAGTGACACTAGTGTGTAGGTCTTCCGGTGCCTACTTATATGCCTTATCTGTGATATGACTTCACAAAAGACATGAAACAGAATCCTATCAGGCAGAAAATTTATTTAGCGAATATAAATATCAACATATTTGCAAACATTGCATTTAAAAACATTTTTCTGAATCAGTGCAATGGACTGAATGTGTTCCTTCCAAATTTGAATGATGAAACCCTAATTTCTAATGTGATGGTATTAAGAGCTGTAGCCCCTGGGCATTGATTAGGTCATGACAGTGGAGCCCCGCATGATGGGGATTAGTGCCATTCAAAGAAAAGACATCGGGGCTTATTTCTTCTGTCTCTCTTTGCCATGTGAAGATACAACCAACAGGCAGCCATCTATGAACCAGGAAGCAGATCTTCATTAGACACTGAATCGATCTGCTCCCACCTCAAATTTGGACCTCGTAGGCTCCGGAACTGTGCGAAATATTAATAAATATCTGCTGTTTAAACTACCAGTCTATGGTATGCTGTTATAGCTGTCCAAACAGACTAAGACACTCACATATAGTTAATGTCAAGAGAGTTTCATGGAAAGGGGGCCCTGGGAGTTAGTACCAGCCTGGATGTTGCTAGGTATAGGACAGAGAGTAGCGAGTCACATCAGTCCCTGATTACTTATCTGATGATCAGTTTATTGAACTCCCAGGCCTCTCCCAGCCCTGAACTCTTATTCTAAAATGCAAATTTATACTATCTACTGGGTCATTCCACATCTGTGTGGGAAATTCTTCATTATAGGTAAATTGACAAGGCAGGATTCTTGATGAAAGTTTAGTCTCTTATTTTTCTTTACAATCAACCATCTGTGCTCTGAGCCACATGCTGTACTACCTTCCGCCAGCCCCTGACCAAGGAGGTCTCTCCCTGTGACACTGCTCTGCCTGCCACGGACGGGTAGGCCTAGCATGCCCTTCCAGAAAGCACACCATGTTGATGTGTCAAGATAATCACTGAGGGACCACGAATAGTTATTTGCTTTGAACATTTTCTGAAGATGAAAAAAAATACGTATTCCTTAAACACATATAGCTATACATACAGCTATATTTTACACATATATAAGTGCTATTGTGAATAAGAAAAAGGAGTCTATTTTAAGGCAATGGTGTATTCAGAGTAAATTTTTGTCTACTTTCTCAGATACTAAAATTATCTAACCTACTAAATGTACAATATCAACTGTTGTATGGGGAGTTGGAAACTCTTTTGATCTTAACAGAAATCCTCATATAGGAAAAGGTTTGGAGCCGGAATTTTGACTTTTCCTTATTAACAGAAACTTTTTCTAAGAAATCAGAAGAGCAGTGGTCACTGGGATAATCAAATAAAGCAGAACGAACTGAGACACTCATCCTTGGTAGTGGTTTAGTAAATCATATTTTCATGAAAATATTTTTGATTTTTATTAAAGACTTAAAGTCTTCAGCAAGTCACAGTGGGGAGTTCCAGGTGCTATGACAGGGTTCCAGAGAATGCATTTTAGGACAAGAGGAATTTCATCACCTCTCCAATCACACCTGCTCTGGCTTTGGGTGCTCCTCTCTCTGCATACTCATTTTTGTCCTCACGTTGCTTTGATTATTAGGAATCTTCATGCTTGAAAAGCCAGCTTTGCTACTCCTCCACAGAGTGAGGGAGGAAAATGGCACATTTTGCAAATTTCAGTGCTTTTGAAAAGAATAATGAAAAGGAGGTGGTGCTGCTTCAGAAGGCAGGCTACAGATGGAACAAAAGGTTAACTCAAATTTCTGCTGAAAATAGAAAGTAAAAATAGTAATGATGATCTATACAAGAGCAGAAAACACAGCAAAGTGAAGTTATTCATTTTGAATCAGCAGCTTCTTTTAAAACATCCTCTGTCTGTTTCAAAGGGTTTTATTTTACAAATTGGTATTCAGTAGGCACGTCTGACAACTAGTTCATTGTGTCTCTTTTACCAATTGTCAGCAATAGTCCTCCTTTGGTTCAACCGAGGAACTTCAATGTTCTGAGGTAGTTTCTTTGAGGACAAATGATCCAACTTTTTCTCCACGTTTGCTTAAAAAGGATTCGAAGCTTAACTTTGCACCCAGTGGCTTTTCTTTATTATACCTATTAATATTACTGCTTCCCACTTCCCTATCACTAGAAATGGGCATTTCCTTGCTTTTAGGTATCAGTCTTTTGTCTGTCTGGTACCCCACGCCACAAGAAAAGGTAATCCATCTTCACAGAGGCCGCATTACTGTTAAACAAAACTGCTTTTATTAGAGACTTCTGAGAAATGCATGAGTGGTATATGTATAGGAATGTGACTGAAATGCACGAATCCCCTCCTGACAGCATTTTATATGTGTGGCTTTGAATAGGGGCAGAGCAAGCGGAGAAAACTGGCTTTAGTTACTTCTTGTCAAACCTTAACCCCTGCCTGCACTCACTCTTGAATAGCTTCAGATCCTCTTAAATGAGAAAAAAACAAACAAACTCAAAACCAAAACCTCCTTGCTATAAAGAAAGGGAGTGATACTTTCTCAGAGTAGTAAAAGAGATATATTAAATCTAGTGATTAATACTTACTAGAGTCTTTTCTCTGTTTTAAACAGAATCTTCAAAACCATGTTGAAACAGTAATTCTTTAAATCTGTCATGCCTCATCTGATGATGGCAGCTTGAGCAGCCAGTGTACACATCGATGATGACATTACAGATTTAAGGCATTACTTAAAT
>NW_012146078.1:623219-627730 GCF_000956105.1 Propithecus coquereli | reverse complement strand
AACTAAGATTTCTTCAATATTGTCAAAGAACTGTTGTTTTATTACATTTTATGTTATAATAGATTGCATTATGATATGGACTCGTGCTTAAAATGCTTGAAGTACTAAGGATTTTAAAGTACTTTTCAAGCATTAATTTTTATGTAAGTAGAAAAGTTTGCATTATAACACTTTATAGAGATGTGAATGAAGATATTAAAATGTTCTTCAAAAGTAACTGGAACTTGTAAGAAAAAATAGGGAGTTAGGATAAGAAATGGAGCCGTTGGACTTGATTTCCTCTCCTATCATCAATCTGTCTTATTCACTTCCTTCCAATAGATTCTTTTAGTAAAACTCCTATTTCCTTCAAACAGCTGGTAGTAGTCTTATCTCCTAATGATATACACCACATTAAAAAATGCTACTAATCTAAAAATTCTACTCTGGGAAGATAAGCATATGGTTTAGAAGATGAAAAATGCTGACTATATGATTACATTTCTGTCTACTTGTATAATACATGATCATTAAGCCATTCATCATTCTTTATGTGGACTTAATTTTGGGGCTGAGTAAAGGGAAGACATGGGAAGCAAAGAATCAATTAACTTTCACCTGGTAGAGAGTGGTTTTTGCCCCCTGATGTCCTACATGTTGCATTTTACAGGTGATTATAGAGAAGTTTACTGACTTGTCAGTTAGTCATGAAGTCATAGCTTATCTCTGAATTTTAAAAGACTTTTAAGTGTAGGGGTCTTTCTCCCACTTTAAGCTGCTTCTTTTATCCTTGATATAACCTTTTGGAAAAAAAGAAAAACTGGCCTCCAATTCCAGCCATGCCCCTTATTAACCATGGGATAATAAGGCAACTTATGAAACTTCTCTATTTATTAAAAGAATCTAATAATAGTCTCTATATTAAGTGCTGGTCATGATAATTACATGAGGTAGTACACGTAAAATACTTTGCCCAGAGCCTGGCACATTGTGAGTGCTTAGTAATTTATTTTCTCATAAATATGTTTAATAAACAATAGAAAATATAAAAGGAATATATGAGAAGACTACTCGGTAGGGTTAAATGATGTATTTGTCAAAACTAACAAAAGATTACCTCTAATTTTTCAATCAAGGGAGAAAAAGTATTGGGAAAGAAAATGTCTAAGCATAGATAAATGAAGGGACACTAAGTCTATTTCGCAGAAGCACAAAGGCCACTTGCAATTCAGTTTAGCTAGCACAGGAAGTAAAATACACAATTCTGAATTGCCACAAATAGGATGGTGTAAGCCAACAGAATTTTCAAAAGTAATATGATTTACATTTATTTTCAGATTAAATTCATAAATTCATACTCCTGAATGATTAACACCTTTGAAGCATTTTTGAATTCCCATAGTTTGCTATGGTTATTTGTTGAATACATGAAGCAATGAGTATTCATAATATGATTACAGGCAGTAGTTTTCTTCATTTTTGTAAGAAATTTAAGGTTTGTTTTTGAAAAAACAAACAAAAATATGCAAAACCCACACAAACAAGTAAATCATGACTAATTTAAGCTGAAGATCAAAACTCCTTATTAACATCAGCAGAGAATTTTCTGAAATTTCATCAGTGGAGTTGTTGAATTCAATTTCATTTTTCGCTTAATAGTAGTCATTGTAATAACATTTATTGAGAGATTACAGGATTCAGGCTCTTTGGAATACACTTCTTTTACAATGTTGAGGAGAACTGAACATGATTTTTCTACTTTTGGAGCATCTACCCCAGAGAGGGAGATAGACATTAATGAATACCAAAAATGTAAAACAATCTCTAACTACTATGCACAAATAAGAGGTTCATGGTGCTATGAAATTTTATGCACAGAGAATTTGACCTAAAAATGCAAGTCAGGGAAGCGACAGTTATGCTGAGATCTGAAAGAGTTAATCTGATGAAACAGAACCATCTTTTTACAAAGACATTATGGTGAGAGAAAGCACAGCTTTTGTGGCTAAAGTAGACAGTGGGGAGCACAGTGAGAGATCAGACTGGAAAATCTTGAGGGGAGGATCACTCAGAGGGATGAAAAATCTGGCAAGGAGTTTTGTATTTATAGCTAAGTTCATTAAAGTTCAATGAAATATTTCATGGCTTTAATTGGAGGTGGGAGCAGGGAAGGGTGATGGTATGAGCAGATACACCCTTTGAAAAGATCACTCTGACTGCAGCGTGGAGAATGTATTCAACAGATATCAGAGTGGTCTTCTAGGAATTCTAGCGGGAGATCATGGTATCCCCTTCTCTCCCCAGATGGTTGTTAACTTTTATTAAAGTAAATTATAATGGAGACCAGTCCTGAAGAGTCCCTGAGCAGATAAAGCCACTTAGGTCTCATAAGTGAGCTAAACCTTGCTTGATTTGCAAATGTAAGTAAAATTTAACTTGAGCTATTTTTTATAAATGCCTACATTAAAAAAAAACAGAAATTAATCTCAACCAATCAAAAGCAACTAACAGATTTGTAATTATATAACTAGAATTTTTTCAACAGATAAGGCAACTGTCTAGCTGTAGCCAATCAGATATTTTCTTTGCTTTACTTCAGTGTTCATCCTATAACAGCCTTCCCTCCATGGAGCTCCCAAACCACTCTAATTTGGAGTTGCCTGATTCATGAATCATTGTTTGCTCAAATAAACTCTTTAAAATTTTATTGTACCACAGTTTATCTATTTAACACTTCTGATGGGCAAATATTTTATTTATAAGTTCTTATATTTTATAGTGCTAAAGCAAATTATATAGTAAGTTAATATTTGCAGATTAAATGAAAGAAGGGTAAACTTATCAATTATTTAGGAGACAGAATAATTAGGCTGTTACTTATTATCATTTAATTTAGCCATATGAACAATCCAAGCTGATTAGATAATTAGTAATCCCTGCCATGCTTTGTTTTTAACTCTTAACATAATAAAAAGATATTGAACTTTGGGTTGTAGGAGTTATGCCTTTGTCTCAGTCATCTGACATACAAATCAAACTAGGAGGCAGTTGCTAAGTTATCTATTTTCAGTTTTTCTTACTATCGTTCTGTCTATCTTACTATCTTTTCTATCAGACCTGAATGTTATCATGATATTTTTTAAGAAAAAGAAAAACATGAGCAATATAATAAACAGATTGTACCTCCTACTTGGGATTTTTTTTGTAACTCTATCAGCTCATATTGTGTTTTGAATTAAAAATGAAGCAATTTATTTTATTTACTGTAGAAATATTCTTGCATGCTATGTTCTCCAAACTGTCTTTTTTAGAAGCAAATTTGCCTAGGAGTTAACATGTAAAGAGAAATAATCACATAAAAAAACTAAATTGACTATTTGTTGAGAGTTTATGTCCTCATAGCACCCTTCAAAGGATGAAATAAGATGTTATATGGTATCTACAAGCTGATATCTGGGACATTCCAACCAGGTACTCCAAAATGGTCTTTGGGTATATATATTTTTAAGCATTATATAAACAATAATTTAAAATAATACTTTTTGAATTCCATAGACACATAAATTTCTCTTTCGAATTGTCTTCAAAGATGAATAAATAGCAGTTAAGTACTCTAAAAGAGTATGCATTGAGGTTTTTTTTCCCCCGCCTTTAACCTATTGACTTTCTAATTCCAAAAACATATGAGAAATAGATCAATTAGTCTAATACACACACACACACACACACACACACACGCACACACAAAATGATTCAGGAAAGTTCAAGAAAAAATAATTAAAATGTCAGTAAAGTTGGACATATTCATGTAAATATTGTACCTCTGATAAAAATAATAGGTGAAAAACAATTTACTGCAAAGTATTTGTAGGATAGTCTTTGAGACATTTTTTCTAATCACTTTAAAAAGCAAGGAAAGGCCACTCAACTAGCTCCCACTTCATTGGTAGTTTGCTAATTCAACTAATCAGATAATGGTTCTAAGGGTTTCAAATATTCTAAACTGTTTTCTGAATTTAGTGAAGATTTTTAATAGCATTAACCTAGAAAAAGTTGACAATAGACTGATTCTCTCATGTGGTCCTTAATGATCTTCTGCCACTTCCTCTCTGGTTCTCCTTGAGTCTTTATCTTTCTTTAAGTTTCTCCTTTTCTATCTTAATCTAGATATCTCTGTTTTAGTCTCCCCCAACCCAATAATTCTTTTTTGTTTTATTTTCTCTATCTTACCCAATCTGTCTATTCTCCCTTTCTCTGTCTCTTTCTGCAGCAAGCTATACTAAACTATCATACTTCAGTGACTGTCTCCCCACACTATGTATAAATCTCATTACCCACATATTCAGGGACAAATCTGGTATAACTACCACTCTAATTAGCAACAAGAGAAAGAAATGTTTTTTTTGTATCATAAAATCCATTTTTTCTTTGGGAAGTTTCTTTAAATTATTGTCAGAAATTCTCTCTTCCCTTTTTCATCATGTGTAACAAAAATTAGAATTCAAGGAGGAGTGAATTCCCTGTTTCTCACT
>NW_012146078.1:611028-611984 GCF_000956105.1 Propithecus coquereli | reverse complement strand
TTTTTTTCTTTTCATTTTTTGTAGAGATAGAGTCTCACTATATTGCTCAGGCTGGTCTCAAATTCCTGGGCTCTCCCAGGGCAATGCTTTTGCTTCAGTCTCCCAAGTAGCTAAGACTACAGGTGTGAGCCACCAAGCCCTGCTCTTTCTGTTATTACCACAATAGCCTCTTGAAGATTTTTTATTCAGGACCCTTATAAACAAATAATGCCTTAGGTCTGCACGGGACTTAAATGTAAACACATTGTTTTACACGTGTGACAGGAGCTTCCAAAGAGAACATGCCATCATCATTACATTCTGATACTATAGATATTAAAATCTCTGTTACAAATGAAGAATTTGCTGTTTAGGAAGATAATGCCACTTGTGTAAGATCATTTGGCAAACACTGCTATAGTGTTCTGTTAATAACTGCATATGTCCCTGAGGTTTTGGTTGTGTACATGATGGTGAATAAAACTGTACTTCCAACCCTGCTTTGTAACTATGACTAAGTTGTGACCAATATGTTACAAGTATACATGCTGTGTGCAGTTTTCAAGAAGTGTTCTTAGAGGCAAGGGACACGACCTTGCTTTCTGTGTTCTTTTTTCTGCTGGTTCTAATGGGGTCTGATGACAGGAGCTTGAGCAGGCAGTGTACACATCAATGGTGGCATGAGAGAGGAATAAGACAGGAGGAACTTGCCTTTGATACGTTTACCTTTACACGAGGGAATACATATTTTGTGAATTTATACCAGGTTATCTTTTTTAACAGAGATAATCAAGAAATAAGAAAACTTGAATTTAATCCTATATTATTTAAATCTAATCCAGATATTCTTTATATTAAAAATCGTATTACTTCAGTACACTTGCCATGTGTCAGTGTTATTTCTTTGTACTCTGTCTGGGCCCTAGCCTGTTTAACTAAGATTTCTTCAATATTGTCAAAGAACTGTTGTTTTATTA
>NW_012146078.1:598864-599378 GCF_000956105.1 Propithecus coquereli | reverse complement strand
CCTAGAACTCCTCTCCCTCTAAGATGTTTGCAAGGTTCACCCCATTATTTCCTTCAGGTCTTTGTTTAAATGTCACTTTTCAGTAAAATCTTCCCTCATCTTCTTCTTTAAAGTTTCAAATCCAACTCCAGCATTTTCCATGCGTTGTTACCAAATTGAAGTTATTGCCATTCAGGATTCTATATATTTTGCTTATTTATTTTTTTTTATTAATCATCTTTCCAAAGCAACTAGAATGGAAGCTGAAGGCATTGATTTTCATTTATTTTATATTTGTCTCCCACAGCTATAACAGTGCCTAGAACATAATATGATCATCAATAAATATTCAGTGACTAAATGAATGAATGAACAACTAAATGAGTAATTGAGTAAATGAATCAGAAAGGCTACAAGGGTTTTAATTCCATCAGTCAATTTGGGAAAATTCGATTTATACATTGACATTTTTCAATATTCTCTGTCTCTACTTAGGCGATCATAATCTGTTTCATGCTATAAAAATAACTCAGTT
>NW_012146078.1:592990-598334 GCF_000956105.1 Propithecus coquereli | reverse complement strand
GAGGTAATTGCAAACTTGTTTTAGGTACAAATGTACTGATTTAGCTATATAGCCATCAGAGTCAAATCTGAAGGTAGCTTAAACAAGGTGTGGTTGAGCAAATTGTTCTGTTCGTAATTATCAAGAATGCTTCGAAGTGATAATTAGGATGATAGCAAATGATATCCCCAAGGGAGTGAATTGTCAGGTAGCGTATAATAAAATTGGAACTTTATTACACAATTTAAGTACTTAGCACATACTTAAAACAGCCTTGCAAAAAGAAAAGTGAAATTAAAAAAAAATTTAATGACCATATACCTATAAATTCTATTAAATTTATGTAAATGAGAAAGTTCTATTACACACCACCAAATGACATTTTTTAGAATATGCATTTTTTTTAATCTTGATAAATTGGTTCAGAAAATGTGCTGTTACAGAGTATTTCTAACAGAGGAGAGAGGGCTGCCGCAGCACAGTTGCAAAGAATCTCCACTCACCTCCTCCCTTCATACGGGATCTAGCATTTCAACTTTCAGAGACAGGAGCTAAAATTTCTGGTCTTGTAGTGGCAACGCAAACTGATAACATTGATAATAATCACTATCATAAAAATTAACATTCATTGAACACTTACTGTGTGTCAGACATTGTGTTAACCAATTTCAATACATAATTTAGTTTTCACACCAATGCTGGGAGATGGGATTGTTATATGCATTTGACAGATGAGAAAATGAGTCAAAATTAACAAATAATAGAGAGTTGATTAAAATTTAAGTCTGTCTTATTCTAGACTCCTCAATCTTAACCACAACATTATAATTATATAGTGAAGACAGTGTTTATATCCTTTATGGGCATTAGTATTCTGTAGTGTCTCTAGAATTTTCTTGATCACATTCCTCCCATTTCCATAGACACTAATTGAGGCTGCTGTGGTCCCATACTTACTTAGAGGGATTGCCATAACCATTGATACTTTCTTTTCATCGTTTTGCATTTTCTGAACTTGATTCAGGGATGATGAAATACCGCTATGCTTAAGAATCAATCTGCTAACTTTGGGTCCTTTAAAGTATTTCTTATACAGCTTGTATCTTATAATCTATGATGAGATCCTATTGGCCTGCTATCATGCTTGAAATGCTTCCATAACTTGTTACTTGGGTATTGACATTTCTAAACATTTCGGGCCAATCATATAACCAGAGCGCATCCAGTTTTCTTCTCTGTAAAGTGGGCACAATATGGCATATTTCCCATTGCTGAGCTGATGATTAAATGAGAAAGCAGATTTCAAAGTCATGGCACCGTGCTGGGGAGGCCCGTGCCACAGGGCAGCCACTTAAGGTAGTTTTTCACATAACAGGTACTCCATGAAAAGGATTCTGTTAAGCCAAGTGTTATTTAAAAAGGGCAACATTTACAATGGGCCAGGCACAGAACTCGGTGCTGATAAAGTGGTAAATAAAATGGATTTCTTTTCTGAATGTTCATAAAACACATAAGTGGAAAATGTCAAATTATGACCAAGAAGGAAAAGATCAACGAGTAATGAGGGATAGTGGTGAGCTCAGGGAGGCATAATTGGAGAAGGCTTCTTTGCAAAGGATTATGTTTATGATGAGACCCAACCAACAAGAAGGAGCCAGGCGGATGGAGAGTACCTAAGACAAAAGGTACTATTTATGCAAAAGCTCTTACATGGTGAAGAGTGTGGCAAATTGGGGGAATCGAGATGTCAGTGGTGAAGTGCAGGTACTGGACACTATGGATGGGAATAAGAAGAGTGTGTGGGCCAATTATGTGGCCATAGAAGTGGTGGTGGGCTAGGCAGGGGACACTGAGTAGGAGCACAGTATGCCCCAGGTGGTGGGAATAGTGATAAAACCAGGCCTGGCAAACCTTACAATTCTTTTCCTGCAGTGGTACCTGTGTGGCCACTTGTGGCTGAGGAGCACCTTGCAATCACCACCACCTCCCTCCCCAGTCCCTCTTACTCCCAGTGAGCCCTGGGCAAGCATTCTTTTCACACATCACCAAAGCAGAGACCCAGAAAACCGCTTTGTGAAGCGTTCGTTCTCTGTCAGAACACATTTCCCTTAAAGGCTGCTGCTGCCTGATGAGCGTATCTTTTTTTCTGTCTTGCAGCCCTATGAGGTGGCTTTGCTCAGTCAGTTTTGCTTTAAGTCTTCTGAAATGGGTCAGCTAGGTCAATGGAAGGTCATATTTACAGTCTGTGTTGTTTAAAGGTGAAAGTAAACATACCCAGAGCTGGGCATTTTAAGCTGTATTTTGAACTATGCAATGACTTGAAGGAACTTGGAAAATTAAGGTAATTAGGCAGAGCAGAATGATGGCCCCTAATAAAAAAACCCACATATTTGATTCTGTCATCCTTCTGACCTCTGCTAGTGACAGAATCTAAAATATTTGTTATTCTTTTTGCCAGGGTAATGAAGTACCATGACCCAGATATGTACTGTGGCTGTGGCTTCTTGTTTATTTTCTGACAGATGCAGGGATTTGGGGGAAGAGAGAGAGAGAGAGAGAGAGAGAGAGAGGCGTGAATGTGTGAATAAATGCAAGACTATTAAAACAGATCAGGCTGGTTCAAATTACAGATGCGGCCTTCCATTTCCTGAGAGGCTGATGGTCTTTTACCTGTAACCAAACTGAATGCTAGAAATTTATTTCAAACAAATAACATTAATTAGAAAGATATCTAGCTGACAGTTTGTTAAAAATGAAATGGTGTTAACTACTGTGTTTTCAACAACTGGTACTGGAAAATGCATCGGGCTGGCAGGTACCAACATGATGAGAAAAAATGTCTGAACTGAGACACTGTGTCTGTGTTCTTTTCCCAGAGCTCCTAGAAGTGTTGTGTTTGTATTCAGCCAAGTGGTAGTCTGCTTTGTGAATCACAGACACACTGTTTGCCTCAGCCATGCCACACAACACTGGGTTGTTTCATGTGCTGTTCTCTCCTGCCACAAGAGGCATAATCTGTCCAGGAATGCCATTGGGAGATTTTGTATCAAATCCATTGTGTGGCAGGAGTTGCAAAGCTTCTGTGCTTTAATACCCCAGCCAAGTGAGTCAGGAAAATGAAAATCCCCACAGAGCCCTTAACCTGACTTCTCTTTCTCTGATGTGATATTCAGATCTGACAGACGGAAAAATAGCAATTGTCTGTCAGAATGGATGAGTATGGTAAGGAATGACTGTTTTTTAAAAGAGAGTCAAAGCCTACCTACCCATATTCAAACGGCTGGAGAAATTGAAGTACCAGTGACCAAGGGAGCTGACTGAAAATATTTCAAACCCCCCTTGGAGAGTGGGCAGCGTTACATGCCACTTGTTAGCATCTTAACAGAAAACAGAATCACCACTGTGCTTACAAGCCTAGCACTTTGATGGGATTTTCAGAGTATTGGTTAACAGTGAAGATAAACAAGACTGGGCTTTCTGTTTATAAATCAAAGCATCTTGCCACTGTCTTTTAAGCTGCTTGTGTTTATGGAACATCTACTGGCTACAATGTACCTCACATTTCTGAAAACAAAAATAAATATTGCTTTCCCAAACTCTACCTTTCTTTTTTTTCTCTTATTTTTCTGATGTCTGCTCTGCCTACCTCAAATCATTATTCCTATTGTTTTTTCTACACCTGTATCCGTGCCCCTGAATGAGGCTGGAAAAGAACACACACCCATGCTGGTTGCTTTGGCTTTAAATTCATGGCTATTACCTTTGTGGGCCCTTCATGCAGCAGCATAAAATACAACATATCTCTGATCTCTTCACTCTCCACTCTCTTAGAAGGTTGGTGAATACCTTTTTCTTCCCTCCTCAAACCTGCAACAACTTTTCCACCATTTTTACTGTGAACTGACAATGAAACTTGCTTGTTTATTCAGAAAGTAGAAGCAGCTAGAAAAGACCTTCCAAAAGCTCCTGCCACCACATTCATTTCCTTGCATTTTTGCCTACTGACTCTGACTTCAAATGCTTTACTTTGGATGAATGTCCAGGGGCTAGAAGCCAACCTTTCCCTTGAACTCTATGTTACTCCACTGCTCCCAAACTCTTCTGCATCATCAATTTCCCCCTCTTTTACTGCATTATTTCCTCAACATAGAAGCATCTTGGAATGTCCTACAATAGGTGAGTAGTTACATTTTGATATGTCCACACCACGGATATATGTATTTATTTAGAAATAAAAGGGAACAAATTACTCAACAGCTTAGATGGATCTCAAGGGTTTAATGCTAGGTGAAAAAAGGGAAATATCAAAAGGCAACATACTATATGATTCCATTTTTATAACAATCTAGAAAGACAAAATTATAAAGCTGGAGAACAAATTAGTGGTTGCCAGTGGTTAGGAATAGTAGCAGAGAGGAGGGGGTCATGATTGTGAAGACATAGCACTAAGGAGATCTTTGTGGTGATGGGATAGTTTTGCATTTTAATTGTGGTGGTTGTTACATGATCTATATAAGTGATAAAATGACATAGAACTCTGCATACACATTATACCAACATTGATTTCCTGGTTTGGATATTGTATGATAGTTACATAAGATGTAAACATTGGGAGAAGCTGGGTGAAGAGCATAAGGGACTTCTCTAATGTCTTTGCAAATTTCTGTGAATCTCTAATCGTTTCAAAATAAAAAGTTAAAGGAATATACACAAATATGTTATATATGGAATTTTAGTATTATTAGAGACCACTAAATGCATTAATTTGTACTGCTAGGTGGCTAACAACAACAACAAAATATCTTTTTTTCTGTCTTGCAGCCCTATGAATATTGTACAAAAGCTATACTCGGGCTTTAAAATGTCAAAGCATTGATTTTAATCAATCCATCTGATTTAGAAGTGGTTTAAAAATCATAATATTGCATTTTTGTAGTATCATTCCAATAGTAAACCTATTATTTATAATTTTCTTACCTCGTGAAGAGAATTCTTAAAGCTAATACCAAAGCTCTAAATTTCATGAGCTCTTATATGCTTATTTTTAATGCAGTGAAAATAGTTCAAATGAGAGTTTCAATCACTAGTGTCGTTCTGTATTAAAACATAAGCCATAGGAGCTATTTAACATAAATTATTTTATATTAAACTGTGCCAAGCAATGTTCTTCAGTATATGTTATTTGAGTGCCAATTAATACCCAGGTGGCGGTTAAGCACCCAGATTAATGTTCCCACTCACCACATGAAGTGATTCTGAAAATCCCTATGGAGGTAATTGCAAACTTGTTTTAGGTACAAATGTACTGATTTAGCTATATAGCCATCAGAGTCAAATCTGAAGGTAGCTTAAACAAGGTGTGGTT
>NW_012146078.1:582107-583645 GCF_000956105.1 Propithecus coquereli | reverse complement strand
AAAAAGCCCTCTTTTGTTCCTGCATTCTTCTCCAACTACTGCACCATTTCTGTGCATCCTTTCACAGAAAAACCTCCCAGAAAGATAAATCTATACTCCCTCCTCCCTCCCCATTCCCTGTTGAATCTACCCTACCAGTCTTTAATGCCCATCACTTTAATTATGTCGTTCTCATCTAAGCCAACGTTTGTCATGTTGGTAAATGAAATGTTCAGTCCTCTTTTCTCATATTAGAAATCTTATCAGCAGCTTTTGAGAGAGAATTACTCTCTCTTCCTTTAAATATTTTTTAAAAAATGGTCTCCACGATTTCACACTTTTCTGACTTTCCTCCTGACACCCAGCTGTCCCTTCTCAATCTGCACGGTTAGTTCTTCCTTATTTCTCAGACATATTATTCATTAGTGGTCGTAGGGCTCTGAGTTTTCTATTTCTCCATTCACTTCCACATTTAGCTATCTTCTGTTTACTAATAATGCCCCCAATTTTTATCTTCAGCTTTGACTTCTCAGTTCAGGTCTGGACTCATACAGTGCCAGCCTTCTTGACATCTCCTACTGCATGTCTAACAGCTACTTCCAATTTAACATGTCTCAAACACAATCCTGACCTCTTCCTCCCCCCTGTCTGTTCCTCCCAAAGCTCTTAATTTCAATTAACAAAAACTCCATTTTTCCAGTTACTTAGACCAAGTGCCTAAGAGACATCCTTGGCACCTATATTTTTCCTACACTATACATCCAATGAATCAGGAAATACAGTAATGTCTATCTTAAAAATTTCTCTAGGATCTTTCTACTTCTCACTACCTTATTATCACATCACATTGGTTAAGCTCCGATCATCCTGAGTCTGGATTATTGCAATAGTTTCCTAGTTGATTTTATTTCTCCTCTGCAGTCTAGTCCAAATTCAGCATTCAGAAGGATTCTTTTGAAACATAAGTTATATCACATAATATATAAAGGTACTACGAACATTCACGGGCAAGTCTTTCTAGGGCCATATGTTTTTATTTACCTTGGGTAAATACTTCGGAGTGGAATGACTAGATCAGATGCTAGGTGTTGGTTTAACTTTTTAAAGATACTACCAAACTGTTTTCCAAAGCGTACGTATCATTTTACATTCCCAACGGCAGGGAAGGAGCATTCCATTTCCTCTACATCGTAATCTATAGTGAAGAGAAAGCAAATCAGTGGTTGCCCGATAGAAGGGAGGGGGACAGTTTAGACAATGGAGAAGGAGGGGAGGATTACGAATGAGCACTAGGAAACTTTTGGTGATGATGGGTATGCTCATTATCTTGATTGTGACAATAGTTTCATGAGTGTATACATATCTCAAAACTTATTAAAATAGTACACTATGTATATATAGCTTATTGAATATAAATTATGCCTCATAAAGTGGTTATGGAAACAATAATCATAGTGCTTCATTGAGTTATCATGAGTGTTAAATGAGGTAATACATGTAAAGTCTTAAGCACAAGCCTGGTTTAAGTGTTCAATAAATAGCACTATGATAGCTTTATT
>NW_012146078.1:576358-582057 GCF_000956105.1 Propithecus coquereli | reverse complement strand
CCTTGGGTAAATACTTCGGAGTGGAATGACTAGATCAGATGCTAGGTGTTGGTTTAACTTTTTAAAGATACTACCAAATTGTTTTTCAAAGCGTACGTATCATTTTACATTCCCAACGGCAGGGAAGGAGCATTCCATTTCCTCTACATCGTAATCTATAGTGAAGAGAAAGCGAATCAGTGGTTGCCCGATAGAAGGGAGGGGGGCAGTCTAGACAATGGAGAAGGAGGGGAGGATTACAAATGAGCACTAGGAAACTTTTGGTGATGATGGGTATGCTCATTATCTTGATTGTGACAATAGTTTCATGAGTGTATACGTACTCAAAACTTATTAAATAGTACACTATGTATATATAGCTTATTGAATATAAATTATGCCTCATAAAGTGGTTATGGAAACAATAATCATAGTGCTTCATCGAGTTATCATGAGTGTTAAATGAGGTAATACATGTAAAGTCTTAAGCACAAGCCTGGTTTAAGTGTTCAATAAATAGCACTATGATAGCTTTATTATTGATAAAATAAAATAACTAATAATGAACTTTGCTGCTCTGGAGATGTGTGGCATTAATTCAATGTAGGAGAGAAAAATAATACTTTTGAGGGAAATGCTTGGCATTTCTTAATGTATATGGAATTCTAAAATATTTTCTTCAATACAAATAAATATATTTAACCCAACAAACGACAAACAAATGAACATGAAATTTTGAGTCAATTTTAGAAAATATGATGAATGTGGTTATAACTCCTTGGTTTAATGCACTAATTAGGTCCAAAAATTAGAGGCACAGGAAACTAGCCAGGGTATCACGCACTGGCCATAGAACAGAGTGGAACTAAGTGATGAGCTTGGGAGTATTGTCTTTGATCTTCCTTAATAGGGAGCTTGGTATGGAATCAGTGCTGTTTCATTTAATAATATTACCAAAAAAGCAAACCCTTCCTTTTTCTTCACTGATGTCCTTCTTTTAGCAGAGAGGAGGGGGGTTAAATTTATTATTAAATTTCATCATTATCATTATTTAAAAGACTCTATGATTAAATACTTGTTTGGCAATTCAGGTTTCCATTTTGAAAAAATATATTTTTGGACTCTGTGCCACATTGCTCTGCTTATAGAAACAGCCCATTGAAGGAAAAAAAATTAAAAAGAAAAAAGCAATAGCAACTAAAACCTGGATATGACTTCTTCTGACCTCTTCCTCAGCAACTAGATCAGATCATAACACATTTAATTGAAATAAATGTGCTAAAAATAATCAAGGTTGCTCTGCTGCAACGGAGGAAAAATGCAATTACCCTTCACATGATGGAACTGGAACATCATTAAGAATGTTGATTACCAAAGAGTAAAAAAGTTACCATTTTTTTCCTTTAAATTTGTTGTTTCAATTTTTGAATGCTTGTTATCTGATCTTCTTTCATCTTCTTTTTGAGTTAAAAAATAAAACAAGAAAAACATACAGAGTATACAGTCCTTAAACTTACTGTAATGTCTGCTGATTTTATTAAGAGCCTTTGCTGTAGTGGTTTCTTAAGGGAGTTTTCTTTTTGCAAGAAAACAATATTTTGTTATGAGGAAAACAAATGAATATTAGTGGTATGTTGAATGCTAAATACGAGGGCGATTTTTTCTGGGATATCTGCCTATTTTCAGGGTTGGTTTGGCTAATCTCCAGGTCTAGGAGAGATTTCTTCTAACTTAACCATTCCGTGGAGATCTCTCTCTCTCTCTCTCTCTCTCTCTCTCTCTCTCTCTCTAGTTTATCCAGCAGGGCATTCGTTTTTGTTGTTTTTAATTTTCCAAATATTTACGAGATAATTTGTAGGTGTTAACTGCAAGAGCTTTGGCTGCTAGAGCCAGAGTTGCAAATTATCAACTTACCCTGATAGTTACCAAGAGATATATCCAGTTAGCAACTCACAAGGCCATAGAGAACATATGAATGGCATGATTATTGCACGGAAAACACAAACCCACACTTCCTTATCAAGAACACGAGATGTTTTCTCAAATATTGTAAATGTAAACACGCCTCCATAGCTGCCCAGGCCAATGGACCTGTATATTGCTGTGGTGAAATTATGAGTGCTATCTGACAGCACACACTTGGCAGGTGCTAATAGGCCACATGATGAATAAAGGGAGAGAGGGGATTCATTGTATTAACTGTATCACTTCAGAGTGTAGTTTGCCTTTGATGGCTCACTGTCTCAACTGAGTGGAAAGACAATGCCAGGCATGGCTATTAAAGAAAGTGTTTCAGGTTCCTTGACATGATGGCTTTTTAAACTGGCTCTGCCTGAAGAGATGCTTAATTTAGTGAAAGTGGTTGGCCACACAAAATAGCAATCTTTATTGGCCTATTGGAGATCAAAACAGTGAATTGAAGTGATGGATTCCTATGTTACTGGTGCAGTTAGTTAGCATTCTCTATAGGGGTAAAAAAGGGAAAGAGAATTATAGTTCAGGGACCGATATTTTGCTGTTCAGCAATTCAGTGGACGAATTTTACCTCACAATTTATGGCAAACAAATTGAGGGGTCAAACTGCAAACGTTTTTATATTCTGCAATGAATTTGTATTTATAGTATTATTATCTAAGTTATCTTTGTTTTTGGAGAAATAACTGAACAATTCTTGGCATATCTATTTGAGTACAAGCACAGTTTTGGGGGGGGCAATAGAAACAAACATAGGCTAATGGAGTCCACCCATTTTTTTGTGTCTGCCTTATAGCTACAGTTTCTTTGGGAAGCAGGAAATGTACTAACTAGGCCAGGCCACTCAATATTGTACTACTTCTACCTCCCAAACGCTTCACATGCTTCTTACATAGACACTGTCTATAATGGTGATGATTCTTGGTGACACTGAAATTACTTTCAGGTCCTCTACAGTTGCTAGTAATTGGAGGATGAGGTTTATGATTTTAAAGTCTTTTCTGGGAGGAGGGGATCTATAATTTGCCAAAGAGAATAAAATCAGGTTTTATTGTTTTATGATTTCAACTTCTAATTCTGTCATGAACCAAGGATATTTTCTTGCACAGAAGGAACATGTTTTCTACTTTTTCTAGACCATAAAGTACCATGAGGGCAGGTACTAGGCCATTTTCATGTTTGTATTCCTAGAGCTGGCAGAGAAGGTGTCAATATATGCTTATTGTTTATAAGGAAGGAAGAGAGGGAATATTTTAGTAGTTTTACTGTTTGCTTATAATATCCAGTTGGCCACGTTATTTTTAAGTGGCCCATGGTTCATAAATTTGAGACCTACTTTCTACATTTTGTGAAAAGTATAAATAACAGAGAAGCCTTTGGAAAAGGACAATTCTATCTTTCTTTTTCCCAGCATTCATTGAAAAAGAACTGTGTGGTATACCTATGTGCCAGTCGCCTATATTTCTGATTAATCATGTGATTTGCATTGGTCTGTGAAATGTGAATAGAAGTGGCATGTGTTATGTCTAGTGAGATCATCTGCTTCTTGCTTTTCCATTTTTCCCCCATCATGGTATCCAGTGATGTTTCATATGATGCATTTTAGGTCTTTAAATGTGAGTACAAGGAGCTGAGAACCTCTCCAACCTCCTATAGACATATAACAAGATAAAAAGGCATAATTCTGTTTATATTTATCACTGAATTTAATTTTTTTTTCCACCAATAATCCATGCTGCCATTTACCTTCTTATATCTGCCATTAATTTTGCAAACATACTTTTACATCTAATACTCTAGGAGTTTTCCTGTGGTAAAACATGTGCTATTATAAAATATATTTTATTGTGATTTCACAAATAATGCATGTTTATTGACAAAAAATTGGAATGTATAGAGAAATACCATTTCCAAAATTATAATTCCACCCTCCTAAGGTAACCACTGTTAAAATTTGTGTATTTATTTTTTGAGCCTTACTTCTAAAAGCAGTCTTAAATAACTATTTTTATATGTATATGCTTACATGGTTTCCTATATAAAATAATTTAAAATATTTATGATGGAAATTAATAGAAAAATAGTCTCATGTGTTAAACCCTAACTTTAAGGACATTTTTTCCTCCCAAGAACACATTAAGGTTTCTGTGATGAATGATAGCTATATTCTATTTTTAGGAAGAATAATTTGAGATGACATTTTGTTTTATTTTGTCATTTACTGTATGGATACTGGCATATCCATAAATGAAAAACTTGTACTTATAAAGTGCTTCATATTGTCAGTTGCACCTTTTCATTTTTCTCTCACCTAAACCCCTTAACCTACCTGTGCAATAGCAATGGCTGGCACTCTCCCTATTTCACATATGTGAAGATGCGATTTGGCAAAGTCTGATAGCTGGTGCTAATTGAAAGTCCAATGCTCTTGTACTTATTTTACTTGTCCTGACAATGTAGAGTTTTCCTTAAAGGAAGCTAATGATTTTCACTTACCTCAATAGAGAATGACAGATGTACAAAACTGTACTTCCTTTTGCAAAGACACTTTCATATCCCTAAAGTTCCAGCTGAATACTTACCGAGAATGAAGCTCAATCTCAGCACAAGTCATCAAGTGTACCTGACATAATTAGAATCACATTCAAGCATATAATGAACAGAAGAAAATAAGGAGTTATTCTGGATGGCTCAAAGGCTATTTATTGGATGTGGCAGAAGAGCAGTGGACTAGGAATCAGATTTGATTTCCAGATCCACTGAGCTCTTACCTAATCTTGAGGTAGTCATTAAATCTTTATGTCTCCACAGTCTCATGTGTAGAATGGAGATAATAAATGCCTTGACAAGTTTTTTTCAGAATACACACACACACACACACACACACACACACACATACATACACACCTACACTCACATATAGAGGTCAGGCATAATGACTGGCAAACGGTTGTACTTGATATATGGTAGATAATATCATTTGTAAGCTGGAATTCAATTTTTAAGGCCACATGCAGCTCTTTTATTTCTCTAGTGTTGGAGGATTGAATTCAAGTATGGGGGCAGACTGCTCCTTTGTTTTAGGAAATATCACTTTATGGTCAAAGATAATGAAAAGATCATACTTCTTAAAATGGAGATGTTTACTACTCAGCACTAATATCACAAAGGTTTATCTTTATGGGCAGAGTTCAATCTCTATGGATTGCTTCTTTTAGGAAGAAGTGTTTCTTTTCCAAATACATGTTTAGACTGTATCATCTTGGAAAATTCTCTTCTAAAGTCGTTTCAGAACAGTATTTGAATTAGTCAAAGTTCTCCAGAGGATGGGATGAAAACAATAGGAGATATATATATGTGTGTGTGTGTGTGTGTGTGTGTGTGTGTGTGTGTGTGTGTGTAGAGAGAGAGAGAGATGAGAGGGAATTTGTTAGGGGACTTGGCTCATGTGATTACAGAAGCTGAGAAGTCCCAAGATAGACCGTCTGCAAGCTGGAGATCCTGAGATACTGGTAGGATGGCTTAGTCAAAGTCCTGAAAACCTGGGGGGCCACTGGTGTATGGTCTGGAGTCCAAAGACCAGAGAGGCTAATGTCCAAGAGCGGGAGAAGGGAAGTATATCCCAGCTCCAAGAGAGAGAGCAGCCAATTTGCCTTTCCTCTTTTCATTCTATCTGGGCAGCCAGCCAATGGGATCATGCCTACTCGCAGTGAGGGTGGATCTTCCCCACTTAATCCACTCAGACT
>NW_012146078.1:571254-573556 GCF_000956105.1 Propithecus coquereli | reverse complement strand
GCTCCCTCCTCTACCCACAAGGGTGTAGCAGATCCAAGAAAATCATTCTTTAATCACTTCATGTCCAATTTCCTGCAGGCTATAACTGTACTCTGCAGCCAGAAGCACTACCCTTTTACCGGTAGGTTCTGGTAATTCACTAATTTTGGATCTCTAATTATTTTTGGAAATACAATAAATCACAAGAATCAACATTATGGTGTAAAATATGGAAAAATTAAAGGTCTTTGTATGAAAGTCTTCTATTTCCGACGACTAATGAAATTCGACATGTCCAACTTCCTGCAATTATGCTGTCAGTTCTGACCCCTGTTTCTAATTATAATATTTGGCAGCTTTTTATCTCTTTGGCATTGACAAGATTACAAAAAAGATAAGGATCAAATATAATTTCTGTCTGATCTTATTTGGTAAGTTATGGTTTTTGGTACTGAGTTTTGGAGCTGAATCTTAAAAGGAAACAGTACTGTTCAAATGCTGTAACAATCTTAGGAGAAAATAATTTTTTGAGTTTTACAGTTGATGAGATTGATGTTTTATCTTTCCTATAGAAATGACAAGGGGCACTATAAGTGCTGGTTAATGGCATATGCCCTGGAGCCGGACCACCTGGGCCCCAAACTAGCATTGCCACTTATTAGTTGTGCAGTTTTAGTCAGACTACTTAACCTCTCTCTGTTACAAATGTTCTAGCTTAAAAATGGCATAATGATGATGTCTAACTCACAGCCTTATTGTGAGGACGAAATGAGTCAGTATATGTGAAACTTGGAAGAAGAGCCAGCATATGGTTAACACTGAGTAAAAGGTAGCTTTTCCTAAACACTTCAATCAAAAGCCATTATGTCTGAGTTGACTTGTTCGTATGTTGGAATGGAATGAATGTATTTTGAATGTGAGAAGTTGTCCTTTTTTGTTCCTTATTATATCTTTACTGGACTAATAACACTAGTTTTCCATTTGATTTCTGCATCTTCAGGCCTTTCCTAAGCCCCCCTGCCGGATCAATCTTCCTAAAAGTCGAATTGAATACATCACTATTCAACTTTGGATATTTAGTAGTGCTTTACTTCCCACAGCATAAAATCCAGGCCCTTTATCTTTATATCTAAGCAATCTTGGCAAACCTTGAATTGCACTGCTCTGCTCAGTATTCCCTCAACATGTTTTCATTTATTTCTCTTGTAAGTTTATTTCTCTCTCATTCCTCTGAAATAGTCTCTTCCTTCCTTGCCATTTACAGTTCAATCTTATTTGTGGCTATCAAGATAAATTATACATGTTTCGAAGGAAAGGACGTGTAGCTGACAATTTTCCCATATATGCTGCTATTGTTTCAATGTGTCCTTTCCAAAATTCAGGTGTTGCCAATGTGATAGTATTAGGAGGTGAGGCCTTTAAGAAGTGATCAGGTCATAAGAGTACCTCCCCTCGTGAAAGTGATTAAGGCCGTTATAAAAAAGGGTGTTCTGTTCTCTTGCTCTTCCACTTTCTTTCATGTTAAGGTGCTGCAAGGAGGACCCACCCAATACCAAATGCCAGTGCCTTGATTGTGAACGTCCCAGCTTCCAGAACTGTGAGAAAATAAACTTCTGTTCTTTATAAATTACTCAGTCTGTGGTATTTTGTTATAGAAACACAAATTATGCTCAGGCTTATCCATTAAGTAATTGCTCAATAAACATTCACCAAATGAGTACTTTCTGCCTTACATTTGGTGAAGTTCTCCTTTTGAAGGAGTCTGGATCTGGTTCAGATTTTCTTAAATTGCCATATGAGCTGGCTGTATTCCTTCTGTAACCGTTCAAACCTTTTTAGGGTGAATTTAAGTAACTTCATCCTAAAGACATGCAAATTCTATAGTATTTTGAGATGCTAACTTTTATAATATATTTCTTTATGTTAACTAATAATAACATATCCCTACTCTATGCCAGGCATTTCAGGAAGTATTCTATATACGAAATCTCTTTTAATTCTCACAACAACCCTATGAATCAAGACACTGTATTATTGTAATTCTTATTTATGTAACTGAAAGTCAGCAGGTTAAGTTACTTTCCCAAGGTCCATCAACCTATATGTAAATTGGAATTCCCTGACTCTCAAATCATACTGCTTCAATCTAATGAAGTAACTAGATTTCCATTAACAATGGTTTTGAGATTTACTTCCCAAGGGCTGACTGGGAAACCTATCTGAGAAGCAGCCTTAGTCTGGAAGCAGGAGAAACTGGCCTGGAACTCTCTGTAGCCCCATGTCAGGAAGTTTAGTGTGGTTAACTTTAGTAAAGTATGGTTAA
>NW_012146078.1:558183-559299 GCF_000956105.1 Propithecus coquereli | reverse complement strand
AGTAAAGATATAATGAATATTAGAGACTTTTTAATAGCATCTTTCATTTTTGTCTTTCCCCAGAATTCATTCCAACTTCCCTTTCACCTATAGCAGCTATGAGGTCAGGTAGAGACTGACCTATCATCATCTCTAGGCATGTATACTGATTGGTTAAAAATAACCAGCATAATTTAAGTATCTACACCACAGTGATAGGCTTATGGACAGCCCAATCAGAGCAAAAGATAGAATGGTAGGTTAGGGGAAAATGTCTCGTTCTCTTGCTCTGGAAGATAAGATTGCAATGTGAGGTTTAGAACTGCTTGGAGCTACTTTCTGCCATGAAGGATGACAGTTTGAGGATGAAGCCAAAACATGTAGTTGATAAAATGTCCTATAAATATAACTGAAGTTCTGCCCTAACCATATCTAAGGCTTTATCCCTCTCTAAACTTTCTAGTTATATAACTAAATGAGAGCAGGAAAATTAATGCTAGCAACCCAAAGATACCATGAAATATGAGTAGCTTAACACAATAAAGGTCATATTGTATCTACATAAAGACTGGTGTGAGTTGTCAAAGGCTGGCTACTCTCCAATGATTCAGGAAAATGGGCTCCTTCCAGGTTATGATCCTACCATCTCAATCTGTAGCAGGGAAAGGAAGGATGAATTAAGATGAAGAATGTTAGCTTCTAATTGTGTTGGTTTAGAAATAAAATATATTGCTTCCACTCATAATATATTAACCTGGACTAGTCATGTAGTCCAAAATTAAATATCAGGGAGGCCAGTAATTGTAGAAGAATATCTGAATGTTTGATGAGCATTGATGGTATCTTCAACCCAACATCATCTCTTTAAAGAACGTAGTTTTTACAGAGAAGGAGCCATTAGTCTTAAGCTGTCTGCTTTTCACTTGGAACCATCCCACATGCAAGGATGTATTAATGGCTGGGCTACTGGCCTAGAAAAGGGAAAACACAGAAATTACAATAATAAATTCTTCCAATATACAATATTTTTCTCTCATTTTGAAAATCTGTATTAAATATTTCTAACTCTGGATTTCTGGCCACATTTCCTATTTTACCCAGTGGCTAGAAGATAAGAAATTTCCATTCATGGAGTTT
>NW_012146078.1:556531-558133 GCF_000956105.1 Propithecus coquereli | reverse complement strand
AAATTGAGTCAGAAACCAAGGTGAAAACATCCAGAAAACCAAGGTGAAGACTGGACCAGCCTTTTTGGCTTTGCCTAACTTATCACTTGTAATGTCTAATATCTATTATCACTTTGAATAATAAGCACTGAGTATAGAAGATTTATATATTGATACAGAAGTCAAGTTCTACTAAATGATTTTATTCATACGGAAAGTTCTTCTGGTGTATTTTGCTCATAAAATTGAATTAATGTCACAGAATCAAGTTTAATTCTAGTCTCAGGTGGGATAACCCAGAGAGAGTTATGAACTATGCTTTAAAGAAAAAACAATAGTGGACTCTGACACCTACTTAAGTCTATAGTTCAGAGTTGGTTTTCTATCATACTTCTCACTATATTTGTGAAGTTTTACTTACTTTTTGTCAAGGAAAAAGGACATGTTGGGGTTAGATGGGAAGGAAAGAAAAGAGGTATTACTGGAAGAATAAGGGACTGGAAGATGGGAAGAATGTGAAGAGGGAGTCTGAGATTGAAAGTGATGATTCTCTCTTCTCTATGTTCTATGTATTTTCTAGACAAGAGGTACAAACTCCATGCTTGTAGATTACAAGTAAGTTTACTTTAGCTGTATGTGTGTTCTGGTTAGTTCTCATAATAATATTGTTCTTTACAATGTTTTGAAAATTTTGAAATAGATTCTAACATTTCAAAATTTAAAAGCTTTACACAAAAATCAAGGTTTTGACTTCTTTAAGAAAAAAAAAAAATCTTAATTCCTACATAGTAACAATCAGCTGGAGATATGTAATGGCTTTCCCCTTAGCTGAGGCAAACACACTCCCAGGTTGAGAAAGGTCTCCCAGAATGAGCCAAATTCCTCTCTTCCTTTACAAAGCTGCGTTGGCCTTGAGACACTAAGTTCCTAATCCATCCACTCCAGACTCAGAAAGATCATAAGGAGCTAGAAGTCAGATATGCTAGGACTGGGCCTTGACTAGTGTAGATAAGTGTTTTTGTTGTTGTACTTGTGAATAACAATACAAAATTTTAAAAAACTATGTAGGTATTATCTAAATGAACATGAAAATTACAGATATCCATGTTATTAAGATGTCCAAAGAATTTTTCCCCAACTTTTGTAAAAACAATTGTTGAAAAATATCTAAACACAAATATCGAACAATGCAATTCACCACAAACTTGGATTGACTTAAAAATACAATCAATATTCATTTTTAGCAATTTGAAAGTAATATATTCCATAGTTTAGTTTGAAATATATTTCAACACAAATTGATATTATGAATTTTTTTGAGGGTAAGGGAGAAGTGCTATAGAAAATCCATTCCAAGTTAGTTGTTCATAGCTGAGAAAATCAGAAAGAGGCCTGTGAACTTGCAAGGTAAAGGAACTTGTGAAATAGACATTATCTATCCTTCTTTTGGCTTGGTCTTATTTCTATGAGTAACAGAGTGAATGACTTTGGAGACCCTCTGTTCTTAAACCAATGATATATATAGGGTCCTTTAAAAACACTGTATTTTAGCCAATGTTGTTATTGCACTTAAAAAACAGAGCATGACATTTCACAAGTCAATACTAACTTACATGAGATCAC
>NW_012146078.1:555560-556481 GCF_000956105.1 Propithecus coquereli | reverse complement strand
CTTCCCCTAAATCCTGGAACAGAAACTTCCACTTTCATCTCACAGTGTGATTAAAGGGATTGTCTTGATTCTGGTCCAGTTTGGACTCCTCCCCAATTCTGATATTCAGTTCAGTTTTGTTATGTCTTTCAAATCTTGTCTCATGATACTCTGGACTTGGATGTCTTCTTTCAGAGCCCTTAGTACTGATGGCAGATATTTCTGAGTCTTTTCATTTGCAAATGTTCAAAGAGTACTTTGTGAAAGCTCTGTGAATATGTTTGAAAAGTTTGCTTTCCTCCAATGTGCACTGATAAATGGTTATGCATAGAGGTTAAGAGTATCTACTTTGAAGCAAAATTGTCTGGATTTGTATCTTGATTCTGCCACTTACAAGCTACGTGTCCTTGCAAAGTTACTTAACATGTCTGTGTCTCAGTTTCCTTATCTATAAAATGGTGAAAATAATATTAATAATATCTATCTCATAGAGATATTACGAGGGTTAAATAGGAATGTGCAAATGTGTGTGTGTGTGTGTGTGTGTGTGTAAAACATTGTAAGTATTAAAGAGATCTTACCATTTAAAATTGTGATCACACACTGGTTTTCCAAATACTTAAAAAATATTGATTGCCTGTTTTATTTTTCTGTATGCCACTTTAAATTTCCATTATTAATTTGGGTATTCTGTCCTGTATTCTTGCCCCATAGGCATAATTGCTGTTTTTTTCAGAGGTATGGAAGAAATACTCTAAAGGAGAAAATGTCAATTATAACCCAGAGCCCAAGTTGAAATCAGATCCCATTTGCATCAGGCCCCAGCATTTTAATAACATCAAACACCGCTCCCTCCTCTACCCACAAGGGTGTAGCAGATCCAAGAAAATCATTCTTTAATCACTTCATGTCCAATTTCCTGCAGGCTATAACTGTACTCTG
>NW_012146078.1:541824-543240 GCF_000956105.1 Propithecus coquereli | reverse complement strand
ATTTTAAAAAACTATGTAGGTATTATCTAAATGAACATGAAAATTACAGATATCCATGTTATTAAGATGTCCAAAGAATTTTTCCCCAACTTTTGTAAAAACAATTGTTGAAAAATATCTAAACACAAATATCGAACAATGCAATTCACCACAAACTTGGATTGACTTAAAAATACAATCAATATTCATTTTTAGCAATTTGAAAGTAATATATTCCATAGTTTAGTTTGAAATATATTTCAACACAAATTGATATTATGAATTTTTTTGAGGGTAAGGGAGAAGTGCTATAGAAAATCCATTCCAAGTTAGTTGTTCATAGCTGAGAAAATCAGAAAGAGGCCTGTGAACTTGCAAGGTAAAGGAACTTGTGAAATAGACATTATCTATCCTTCTTTTGGCTTGGTCTTATTTCTATGAGTAACAGAGTGAATGACTTTGGAGACCCTCTGTTCTTAAACCAATGATATATATAGGGTCCTTTAAAAACACTGTATTTTAGCCAATGTTGTTATTGCACTTAAAAAACAGAGCATGACATTTCACAAGTCAATACTAACTTACATGAGATCACTTCTTAATGGAAACATTGAGTGCTCTTTGTGTCCTTAGGAATCATAAAATTTATGAAATCTCTTGTGAGCTAGAAAAGTAGAGATCATTGAAAGCTGACATTTTCTTTCTTTTTCTTGAAGATATGTGGTGAAATTGCAGCATCCTTAGGGAATTAAACATTAAAATAGACTACTTTTACACAGTAGTGAAATCTAGCTTATTTCATATTATCCTAGAAACATTGACATTAAGGAGATTAGAAAAATTATCTTGTTCAACTATCATCTCATGCTTGTATCCTTTCTATATCTCCTCTGACAAGTTAAAGTCCTACTTCTGCTTGAACTCACCCTGGTGATGAGAAAGCTTTCTGCCCTGAGGCAGCCTCTTTCATTTGTGAACATCTATGACTGCTGTAAAAACCTTATTTATATAGTGTTGAAATTTGTTTTCTTGTATTTTAACCCGGTTGTTCTAGTGATTCTCTCTGAACAGGTTGTACATTTTTCAGTATGGCAGCATTCCAGAAGTCTGTTAATTAGTTAACTAATTCTTTTTAAGCCCCTATTTATGGTTAAGTATCCATAAGTTTTTCAGCTACTCCAAAATTGATGTAATTTTGAGTTCCTTAACTAACTTGTTCATTCTCCCCTAAGTAGACCGTGATTTTTCAATATTCCTCTTAAATTGTGAAACCCCCAAATTTACACAGATTCCAAGAGTGGTATCAACAAATATAGAATGAAATGTGATTTTTCACTCTGTTATTATAGACTCCCTGTGTCCATTTTGCAATTTTCCATTGTTCTATCTTGTTTGATGATCTCATCACATTGTTGATTGTGTTCCCTGTTAACTATA
>NW_012146078.1:536951-538574 GCF_000956105.1 Propithecus coquereli | reverse complement strand
TAGGAATGGGGATTCTCTTGGTAATTCCTTTTCTAACCAGTCATACTAAAACTTCCCCTTTTAATTCCTTAAATAACCTTTTATTTCTTGAGTTCCATGTCTTTACTGGCTTATGTCCATATTGTGTAGGAGTATATCCTCAGTAACTTCCTTATGGAGCATATAAGATAAACTTTGTGAATCCTCACTATTTATGGAGACCATTAGAGAGTGAATGGGGAATGATATCAGCAAAATGTTCGCAAAATAGTGGAGTAGAAATCCCTGGACCCTCCTTCCCCCTATGGATACACCAATTCAGCACCAATTCACAGACAATTTCCTTTTGTGGAAAACCCAGAAAGTAACTGAAAGGCACTTGCACCTTGATTGTGCATGAAACCAGACTCACTGAAGCTAGTAAAGAAATTCTGGATATCCTCTCACCAGAATCACTACCTTTGGCACAAAAGAATACATTCAGGAACCTATCCCTTAGCTCTCAGTTTTTCCCAGGAGAAATAGTTAGCTTGCACATCCAGCACCCCAGCTTTTCTGAGTGGACTTCCCAGAGGACTGGCTTTTGTCTTGCCAGTTTTGGAAGGGTGAAGGGATTGGCACAGTTTAGCACCTTGAAGGAGAATGGAGATAGAAGCTTTGGTAGATGCCATAGACCCTCCCCCTTGTTCAGCACAGAGAGAACAGATAAAAGTGCCAGCTGCTACCCCCTGGATAGGGAAAGAGTTGACCCATGCATCCCATACTCCAGTTTCTCTTGGGCTGTCCAAAGGATAAACACCTGTGTTATTAGTCTTTGATATCTGATGGGTCTGGCACAGTCTAGCCACCTGGGGAAGAAGAGAGATGGCAATTTGGATTGGTAGATACCATAGATCCTCCCTCCTGCTCAGCACAGAATAAGTAGACTAAAATCTCAGCTCTCAGCTTTCCCCCTGGTGAGGGAAAGAGTTGACCCATGTGTCCAATGTCCCAACTTCTCCAGGGTTGCTCACAGAGCTGGCATCTGTCTTGACAATCTTGAAACTCTGATGGGTACAGTGCAGTCTAGCCACCTTGGGGAAAATGGAGATGGCACTCCATTTTGGACTCATAGCTGTCATAGATACCCCCTCCAGCTCAGCAAAGAAAAAAACTGACAAAAACCTATTATATGCTAGACACTATGCTATGTGACAAAATACCTCACCTATCTTAGTTTATTTGGGCTACTATAGCAAAATACTATAGACTAAGTGGCTTATAAACAACAGGAATTTGTTTCTCACAGCTCTGGAGGCTAGAAAATCTAAGATCTAGGCACTGGCAGATTTGATGTCTGGTGAGAACCCACTTCCTAGTTCACAGATGGCCATCTTCTAGATGTGTCCTTACATGGTGGAAAAAGCGAGGGTGCTCTCTGGGGCTTCTTTTTTAAGGGCCCTAATGTCATTCATGAGGTCCCCACCCTTATGACCTCCCAAAGACCCCACCTCCAAATACCATCACAACTAACATTAGATTTTGGGATATAAATTTTAAGGGGAAATAATTTTTCAGCTTATTGCACCTGACAAAACCATTTTCAAAAGTGAAGGATAGATAAATACTTTACCAGACAAACAGGAGCTGAGGGAGTTCATCACG
>NW_012146078.1:533447-534511 GCF_000956105.1 Propithecus coquereli | reverse complement strand
TTCTAGCCAGAGCAATTAGAAAAGGTAAAAAAAAAGGATACAAATCAGAAAGATATGACCACTATGGAAAACAGTATGGGGTTTCTCAAAAAAATAAAAATAGAGCTACCATATGATTCAGTAATCCCACTCCTGGATATTTACCCAAAAGAAATGAAATCAGATCCTTGAAGACATATTACCCATCAGAATTGAGCTACATCAAAATCAAACAGCAGCACATGCCCAACAAAACCTTGCAGCAGTATTCACAATATCCAAGATATGATAATAACCTAAATGTCCATTGTCATATGACTAGATAAAGAAAATGTGGTATATACATACAATGAGATACTGTTCAGCCTTAAAAAAGAATAAAATTTTGCAATAGGAAACAACATGGATGAACCTTGAGGACCTTATGCTACATGAAATATACCAGCCACAAAAAGAGAAATATCATGCATGATTCCACTCATATGAGGTGTCTAAAATCATGAAATTCATAGAATCAAAGAGTGGAATGGTGGTTGCCAGAGGCTGGAGGGCATGAGGAAATAGGGAGTCACCAATCTAAGGGCATAAAGTTTCACTTAAGTAAGATGAATAAGCTCTAGAAATCTGCTATACAACATTGTACCTAGAGTTAATAATGTATTGTATACTTAAAAATTTGTTGGGAGGTACTGTTAACATGTTAAGTGTTCCTAACATAGTAAAATAATATTTTTTAAAATAAAATGAATTAGAGAGCTATTATAATTATGCTGGCATAGTAGAAGCAAAACTAGGATGACGCTGAACAAATCAAGATGTATAGCTAATCTGTTGTTGGCAAGTGTATATATGTTTGTGCGTGAGAATACTTAATTCTATTCTCAAACTTTAATGATAGTTTGGTTTTGCATAGAATTTTAAATTCAAAATAATTATCCCTCAAACTCCAAAGAATTGCCTTCTGACATAAACAGCTGCAAGCAAGAAACGTGAAACCACTTGGATTTTTCTCTCTTCTTACCCTCCCTACTAAAAGCATTTAGAATATTCTTTTAATCTTTTGTTCTGTAACCAAAGGGAATCTG
>NW_012146078.1:532359-532730 GCF_000956105.1 Propithecus coquereli | reverse complement strand
TTTTTTTTTTTTTTTTTTTTTTTAGAGATTCTCTTTTCAATATTTCTCTAGTGGGTGTAGAAAGTGAATAAATATACATAACTCTTAGACAGGACACTCTAAATGTGGAATTGTAGAATCTAACATTACTCCCAATCTTTACCATTAGTATAATTCTTTGAGCACCAAGCTGTCTAATGTTCTTCAAAGTAGATCAGTTTACATCTATGCTCAAGGTTTATATGTGATCAATATTTCAAATACATTTTGTTTTTAGGACTCTATTGAAATGTCTGCTCACCAATGGCCCTAAAATAAAACCCTTAGTTTGGATTATACCTTTCTATATTCATTTACAGTTTTTAAAAATTAAGGTATTGATGGTGAGTACA
>NW_012146078.1:530849-531890 GCF_000956105.1 Propithecus coquereli | reverse complement strand
GTAATATTATCACTTTCATGTGTCCCTGCTTTTATTGCATTTTATATTAAATTTTCCTCATCATCACCATTATGGAGTAGTTTCTTGATAAAACCAGTAGTTGCTGGTTGGGTTAAATTTTAAAAAATAACAAATCAATTAATATGACTTGACTGAATTATTTTAATTTCTGGATTGAATTCTCAAAAAGCGTGAGGACTCTACAGAGGTAGTGACCTGAGTATATGTGCCTTAGTATTCTCAATTCCAAATCCCTTTCTTGATTTATAAGCCCAAAGAACATTTTGGCAGAGCTCAGCTATATTTTCATAGTACCAGGCAAGAGCTCTGGAATAGTCTTTTCTTCTTATAATCTCGAGAAGAGAATCCGTATTTTGTAATTGCCTGAAAGGCCTAAAGGGTATTTACTTTGTGCTATACATTTAATTTTATGTCACTTGACTGGCTGCTCGAACCTTCCACTCCCTGTCAACTGGATAGTAGGCTGCACTGGAGGAAAGAGTCACTATTGAGCCTTGAAGCTGAGAGAACACTATTACCAGAACTGAAAATCTCCTGGGAACAGAAAATTCTTCTCTTAACCTTCACAGAAGGTAACAGAGTGCTGGCACATTTCTTGCTGGTTTGGAAGGACAGAAACTGTGGCTTACCACTTCCTGAGTGATACTAAACACTAAACTATCGGAATGGTAAAAAATATACAAGGTTGGTCATTGTTAAATCAGAAACTGAAGTGTCTGAGTTTTTATCCTATTTACAAGCTAACAGACAACCACAAAATCACAAAATCAGAAGTGAAATTTAGAAAATACGATCTAGCAATGTAGCCAATGACCTTAATTTTTTTTTTTTATTTCAGTATATTACGGGGTACAAGTGTTTAGATTACATATATTGTTTTTGCCCTGACTGAGTCAAAGCTTCAAGTGTGTCCACCCACCAGACGGTGCGCACCACACTCATTAGGTGTGAATATACCCATCCTCTCCTCCCCCTTCCCACCTGCCCGACACCCAATGAATGTTACTACTATATGTGCAC
>NW_012146078.1:511468-513319 GCF_000956105.1 Propithecus coquereli | reverse complement strand
TTTACAATACCTTGAATATATGTTTACATTTCTTAGTATAGGGTTGGTGCAAAAGTAATTGCGGTTTTAGACCATGAATTTTAAATTATTATAACTAGGCTCAAATACATCTTTATTAATCAAAATAGGAACCATTACAAACAACACATTTTTGCCAATGAGAAATAAGTTTGTTTAGCCCTGTAGCATAAAAATCTGTTCTTCGGGATTCGACAAACTCTTGGAAAGCATTTTCTGCATCCTGCTGGTTGTGGAAGCCTTTTCCCTGCAAAAAGTTGTTGAGGTGCTTCAATAAGTGGTGATAGTCAGTTGGTGAGAGGTCAGGTGAATGTGGCAGATGAGGCAAAACTCCACAGCCCAATTCATTCAACTTTTGAAACGTTGTTCATGTGATGAGTGGGTTGGTCATTGTCTTGGAGAAGAATTGGGCCCTTTCCGTTGACCAATGCTGGCTGCAGGCATTGCAGTTTTGGTGCATCTTAGCGGTTTGCTGAGCATAATTCTCAGATGTAATGGTTTCTCTGGGATTCAGAAAGTAGTGGATCAGACCAGCAGCAGACCACCAAACAGTGATCATGACATTTTCTGGGTGTGAGTTTGGCTTTGGGAAGTGCTTTGGAGATTCTTCTTGGTCCAACCACTGAGCTGGTCATCACTGGTTGTTGTATATAATCCACTTTTTGTCACATGTCACAATCTGATCAAGAAATGGTTCCTTGTTGTGTACAAAAAGAGAAGATGACACTTCAAAAGGACATTTTTTTTTCATTTTTGGTCAGCTCAAGAGGCACTCACTTTCTGAGTTTTTTCACCTTTCCAATTTGCTTCAAATGCCGAATGACCATAGAATGGTCGACGTTGAGTTCTTTGGCAACTTGTTGAGTAGTGGTAAGAGGATCAGTTTGGATGATTGCTGTCAATTGGTTGTTGTCAATTTCCTATGGTTGCCACTGTGCTCCCCATCTTCAAGGCTCTCATCTCCTTTGCAAAACTTCTTGAACCACCACTGCACTGTATGGTCGTTAGCAGTTCTTGGGCCAAATACATTCATTGTTGATGTTGCAAGTTGTTTCTGCTACTTTACAACCCATTTTGAACTTGAATAAGAAAATAGCTCAAATTTGCTTTTTGTCTAACATCATTTCCATAGTCTAAAATGCATGTAAAATAAATAGCAAGTAATAAGTCATTAGCAAAAAAATAGACAAATGTGCATTAAAATGATGTATGACGTAACCACATTTAAGACCGTGTTCCAATATCAAAGGCAAATTTCAACAATGATAAAACCACAATTACTTTTGTACCAACCTAACAAGCTATTTTAAAACTTATGAATTAAAAACTTCTGAGTTTTCTTTACTAATAAAAGTATGGTAAGTTTATAGTTTCTACCTAAGTTCACCAAGTCAGGATCGTCAAATGATAAAAATATATTCTTGCATTTCTTTTAAATCCTTTAAAATATGTTTTTGAACATTTTCCTAAGAAATGGGGCCTTTACATTGTTGCTGTGTGTTTTTATCACTTCTATGTGGAATCTTGAGAAGCAAAAAAATGTCCATAGTTAAGTGAATGAATCCTTTTTTCCTCAATATCCATTCTTCCCAAATAGGGAAAATAACACTAGAACATTATGGAAGAAGCTTTGTGATAGCTGTGTTATAGATAATTTTGGGACATATCTATACATTTGTTGAATGTAGAGATATATGGAAAAATGAAAGAGAAGAAAGAAAAGATATTACATATCTGCTATCATGGCTATCAGTATCACGGCTGGTTATATTTATCAAGCACCTAAAAAGAAGTGACAGTTTCAAAGGTGGTCTTCATTTTTTTTGATAAATT
>NW_012146078.1:510606-511418 GCF_000956105.1 Propithecus coquereli | reverse complement strand
ATGTTGAAAGCTACAAAACACTATTGAGAGCCATTAAAGAAGATCTATTTAAATATAGAGATATGCTATGTATTCGTGTTTCAGAAGACTCAATATGGTTAACATATCAATTTTTCCTAAATTGATCTATAGATTCAACTGTCTCAGTCAAAATCCAAGCAGGCTAATTTTTTTTTGTGGAAATTGACAAACTGATTGTAAAATTCACACAAAAATGCAAAGTGTCTAGAATAGCCTACTATTACCTGGAAAAGGACAAAATTGACAACTAATACTATCTGATTTTAAGATATTATAAGATTTATGAAGCTACAGTAATGTTTTGATTGGTGTTGGCATAACGATAGAAAAATAGGTCAATGGAAAAGAACAGAGCTGAGAAGTAAGACCACAAATATATTGACGATTTAATTTTGACAAGGCACAAAGGCAATTCTGTTGAAAAAGAATAGTCTTTCTTTTCTACAAATGGTCTGGGACAACTGGTAACATATGCAAAACAATGAATTTTAACCTACATCTCACACAGTCTACAAAATTTAATTCAGGATGGATCATCAACCGAAAAATGTAAAAATTCTACCTGAAAACATAAGAAAAAAGCCTTTGTGATCCTCTGTTACAACATCAAAAGCATGACCTATGAAAGTACAAATTGATAACTTAAATGTCATCAAAATTACAAAAGTCTGTTCTTTGAAAGGCTATTAAAAGAATGGAACTATTAAAAGAATGGAAAGACAAGACAGAGACTGGGAGAAAATATTTGCAAATTGTATATTTGCTAAAGGAATGGTTTCCAGAATACATGA
>NW_012146078.1:506164-509375 GCF_000956105.1 Propithecus coquereli | reverse complement strand
GTGCATAACCTCCTAGTAATTTAAGGAATATCTGTACAACAAATAAAAATAGTTTTCTTTGATACTGGAAATAAGAATTTATTAATGGAAATTAGAGAAAAATTTTATTCAAATGAGTACCCAAAACATAGAATATTTAAAAATAACTTTACCAAGAAGGTTTTTGGACTCAAAGGAAATTCTATTAAATTCAATAGAAAGATATAAAACAAGATATAAAAAAGGAAATACCATGCTCTTAGATGAGAGACTTAATGTCTCATGAAAGTTACATTTCCTAGAACTAATATTAGTATTTTAGAATCCAAGCACTGTTTGAAGAGATGTGGGGTTGATATAGATTAGATAAAATAACCTCAAAATGTTCCGCAAGACTGTAAGCTTTAGAACAGCCACAATATTTTATTATCAATACAAATAATGAGTTGGAACTTACCAGATTTCAGAACATACTATAAAGCTACTATGATCAAATCTATATGACATTGGTAAAGGAATAGATCAGTGAAAGTGAAAGATAATTCATAAACAGACTCCAGTATACCTATTAATTTTATCTATGTCTAAGATAGTATATAAAATCAATGAGAAAAAATAGTTTATTTAATGTGAAAACAACTAACAGAAAGTTAGATTAGATCTATATCTTACACAAAATAGCAAATAAGTTTCAAACTCTTTACCATCAATAACTTGAAAAAAGTCAAGTGTGGTGGTCACCATCATTTTCCACTTATTTCACCTTCCTTGTACATGCAAAAACCAGATGGATCAGGTAGGTTACTTTAACCTAAGCCAGTGATAGCTTTAATCACAGCCTCTTGGGTTATCTTGGATATTATCAGATCTACTGGATCATAAGTTCAGGTATGAGTACAACAACTCTTTGGATAATAGCAATTATACATTTGAAGTTGCACCAAGTGAGGTCCAGAAGGCATAAAAAATTACATGAATATGTGATCTAGACTCCCTTGCACATATCCCTCCCTGTTGCACTTCAACTCCTACTTAGAGCCCCATGCGGTATTTCCCACATCTAATTGAAAGAGAGGTAAAGTACTTGGATCTGATTCTAAAAATGCCAGTACAAGATGGTGGTCATGTACATTCCTCCATTATGGCCCCACTGAGGACAGTGATGAAAGCAAATCCTCCCTCCTAGTGGACAGAGCTGAAAGTTGTTTACTCAGTCATTCACCCGATCCGGGAGAAGTGGCCTAAAGAATGTGTGTGTGTTTCTTATACATACATATCTTGGTAGTGGAAATAAAACAGCTTGGTTGATTGATCAGATACGTAAAGGAGGAAGACTGAAAGATCAGGAGCAAGGAGATCTGAAGAAGAGGGTTATGGAAGGACCTATGGTAGAGGCACAGATCTTTATGCTTCACTTTAATGTCCACTGTTGCAGAGGAGGATCTCAAAGTCAAGGACAGGATGAAATGATCTGGATGTCAGGCAGTCTCTCAGTAACTTCAGTGCTGGAACAATAGGTCCATAAATAAAGTAGCTATAGTGGGAGGGATAAAGGCTATGCATGGACTCAATCGCAGTTTCCTTTTTATCAGGGTTTATCAGCTACTTCTTCCTCTGAATGTCTCGTCAGTATCAGAGACTGATGTTAAGTTCTTGATATGGCCCCATTCCTTGAAAAGAACAACTAGATATTGATGGCAAGGTGATTACATTTGACCCCTTCTATCTTGGAAGAAGCAGCAATTTTTTTTCCTTATTTTAATCAATAAATACTTTCACTACATATGAGTTGGTTCTTCTTATGCATAGTACCTCCAATGCCACCACCATCTGAGTGCTTACAGAGTGTCTGATTTATTTGTATTTTTATTTATTTTTTATTTTTTTGAGATAGAGTATTGCTCTGTTGCCCAGGCCAGAGTGCCGTGATATCAGCTTAGCTCACAGCAAGCTCAAACTCCTGGGCTTAAGTTATCCTCTTGCCTCAGCCTCCCAAGTAGCCGGGACTACAGGCACGTGCCACCACTCCTGGATAATTTTTCTATTTTTAGTAGAGACGGGGGTCTCACTCTTGCTGAGGCTGGTCTCGAACTCCTGACCTCGAGCTATCCTCCTGCCTCAGTCTCTCAGTGTGCTAAGATTATAGACGTGAGCCACTGTGCCTGCCAAGAGTGTCTGATTTATAAATATATTATCCCACAAGCTAGTGCCTCAAAGTCCCATTCCATGAAAAGGAGGCATAAAAATCAAAAGCATAAAATCCACTAGTCTTCTACATCCACCAGAAACAACTGACTTAGAAGGATGGAATAGACTATTTAGCTAATGCACCAGCCTTGGGACAATACCTTCAAGAGTAGGACACTGATCCCTAGCGAACTAACAGTTCATTTTCTGGAGGGGTGTCCCCCAAAGGTTAAAACTATGGTTCCAGGCACTAAGTGTTGAAAATATGATTGGCTCCTGCCAACATCTTTTCATTGTCTTTGCAAACTTAAGTTCCATTGAGGAGCGTGGTTTTCAGGGAGTTAAAGAGGGGACATAGAATTTCACTGACTTGTACACTATGAATAACATTAAATTGTTTTGGGCACCTCATGACAGGTGGCCAGCAAGCAAAAAAAAAAAAGAAAAGAAAAAAAGAGAAAAACAATGAAGCTACTGTACAATTAATAGTATGGTTGATGTTAGGTAGTAGGAGCAAAAAGGATTGTGTCGGGATCCCAGGGATTTCACTAGGATATCTTTTGGTGTTTCAATGCTTCTATGCAGAGGATTAATAGTAAATGACCAATTGCATTAACTATAACCTGGTAAAGCAAGACAACCAAAAATGCAGAACCCTTGGGGAGAAAAACTGGAAATTCCAATTAAACCTGCTTTTAAAAATATACTCCCAAATTTGCTATTTTGAGACTTTATACATAGCTTGGTTTACTTCCAAGCCACGTTTAGAATCTAAGTCAGATTGTTTTACATGTATTGGCCTCATTAATATGCCTTTATCTTGCTTCCTTTTCTTTTCATTCCTACTTTACAATACCTTGAATATATGTTTACATTTCTTAGTATAGGGTTGGTGCAAAAGTAATTGCGGTTTTAGACCATGAATTTTAAATTATTATAACTAGGCTCAAATACATCTTTATTAATCAAAATAGGAACCATTACAAACAACACATTTTTGCCAATGAGAAATAAGTTTGTTTAGCCCTGTAGCATAAAAATCTGT
>NW_012146078.1:499504-502659 GCF_000956105.1 Propithecus coquereli | reverse complement strand
AGATAAATGTTAAGATGAACTGAAGTAAGCATTGATAAAACTTGGGTCATTTAGATCACTAAGTAAGTAAGTTGTCTAGAATGTTGGCTAATTAGCAAACACACTTCCTATATAGCATATTGTAAATGTAAGCTGAAGAGTTGACAGCTCTGTGGCAAGACAGTGAAGCTACACCATTGTCTTTGACATGTAAATGCAAACTGCTTATAATTTTGCTTACTGACTTTAATAGAAAATAAATTATTTGCTTTATAGCAGGTGGTAAAAGCTATTTTGAGTTATGCTTGTAAAGATACCCCATCTGGAGCCATTGCTGTGACGGGCATCAGTGCCTGATTAAGTTTTAAATATAATATACTGTCATTCTCTGTGACCCTGCAGGCTTTTGCACTGACTAAATAGGCTATTTACACAGTGTTACGCTAAGAAACATAATCCTTGTATTTCTCAAATTCTAGATGGTGGCACTAATCTCTGTCCCCCAGAGATGTGGCATTTTGGTTTACTATCTTCAGGAAGGGAACAGATACAGATGCTTTTCTTTGGTTCTTCCTAACTGAATAACCCTTGTTTCATATATTAGGGAATCGATATGAGAATTCTGCCTGCTCAAGATGTTCTATTTCTACTATATATTTGAAACTACTTCTAGAAAAATTCAAAGCTCACTCTGACTAGTGGAACATGATGGTATTTTAGGTCTCTGAGGATAAGCATGTGTTCAAAACCAGGAACTATTAAATTCAGAAGTCTGAATACTTCCTTTTCTGTATCTGATAAATTGTAATAGGTATGTTTGAGGAACTCAATGTAGATATTTTTACTTTTTTTTTTTTTGGTCAAACCGATCAACCTCAACCTTCTTTATGGAGTGAGCTCTGAGTCTTGCACTGACTTAAGTATGATAAACTAAGCTGTCAATCTCTAAAATGGCAATCGGATTAGATTTTTGTCCAGAAAATCTAGACTTTATTATACTATATATGTCAGAAGCACTTAAGTGGACTTGTATGGATGACTTCATTTCATTTCTGGGGCTATGAATAATTAGCAATAGCCATAGATTCCTATGGGCCACAACACCGTGGTAAACATTTTCTCTTTATGGTGTATTGTGTAATAGTATATACTTTTCTTGGATGGTTCAATGTCTCAGCCTCCATTCAACCACTCTGGAACACATTATTACCACTGAGATAGCGGAGACAACTTTCATTGTAACATCTCACACTGGTATCTGTGGCCTATAGAGTATAATCACCAGAGAGATCATTAGGAATATTTATGCCTCCCTAATGAAATCATTTTTAAATATTTTGTTGAGGGAATATCCTCCCAGATATCCCAGGAGAATGAGACTAGGCAATGGCTAAGATGAGGCTAGGCAATGGATGCACATAATAGATCCATTCAAAGTCTATTTCCTTAAGAATTAAGACTCTTTCCTTCAGTACGACAAGGAAGTTTTTGCTTTTCACCTTCATTTACTGTAAATCTTTGTTGAAGGAAGGCTTAGATTAGTCAACCTAGCAGAATATTAATGCCATGCATGAGTGCTCAAGGCTACACAACAAATTCTGAAACTGATATGCATGCATACATGACAATTAATTAGAACCTAATGAATCCTAAATTATATCTGTGGTCTAATACACTTAGAACCAACTGCCACACATAGTCCCCAGACTCCCACCAATTTAGACTAGTGAGGGATTTTTAACTCATTTAGTGTATAAACTATCATCTTCTAGAACAAATCTTGTGCCTCACTGCCTGGAATTTGTTGAAATGTAACCCTTGTTATAGATCTGGAAGGAAGGAGAGGAGGAGATAGTTATGCAAATAATTTTATCATCTTATGATGCTAATTGTTCCAGGTGCAACCAGGTGTTGAGGATGGATTGTTTTTTTTTTTTTTCAGATGGAGGGAGTTTTAGGGGAATTTGAGGTTTCAAGATCCTCAGCCTCAGTCATGTCCTTTTATTGTCCTCATTCAGTGTGTCAGGATCCTGCTTCTTCCCCATCAGTGCGATTAACATTAGATCTTGAGTGTTGAGCATTTAATTGGTACTGCAAGTTTAACCCTTACTATGAATTCCTATGCATGTTCCTCAGCTATGTGTGCACTGTGATTAGCCACCATATACCATAGGTTATTTGTGTCTCATTTCCCCCAGCATGGAGGTTATTTGTGAGTCCTGGATTACTGTATTTGACCAACCAAAACCTACAGTCCCATTTTGAGGATAAGTTTTCTAGGACACTCCTGGTATCAATTGCTATATTAGACAACAGAAAATAGAAGACCCACTGAAGTTAGGATAATTTGAAGAAGGTTTATATAAAGGGCCTAATTAAAAAATGGCTGAAGTCTTGGAAAACCACTGAGAATAATACAGAATTTCAGAAGCTTGCTAGCATAAGCAAATGTTAGCCTCCTTAGGTATAAAGGTGAAAAGAAGTGGGGAAGATTTACAGAACCAGAAGAAGTTGTGTAGACCTGAGTGTAGCAGTTCCTGTTTCCAAGTGGTATAGCTACCCTGCCTGAGGTGACTTCGAAGGAAGGGAACCAGGGGAATTAAAGCTCTGACCTCTCTCTCACTCCTTCCTCCCAAATTCCCCTGGGTCTACTTCCAGGTGGAAGTAGATGGAACAGGAAATCTGATATATTTTAACAGTACTGCCTCCTGGGGCACAGAGTGGGATGGAAAAGGGTGGAGATTGATTCTGGGGGGAGGAAATGGGAATGCCAACTACACCTCATTTTTTCTCATTCATATTTTCTTTGGAATCCTGATGATAACTGGGCATTTCATTCTTTCCTGATTAGGTATATCCATATCTATCAGAAGTCTAATGTGACAATAACCAAATTTCCTAAGAATGCTATCCACAAAAGAGAGCTGGTACCACATACTCTATTTAGCCACTGTGTATTTGATGTAGTAATTATATAATTTAGAGAAGTAGCATGCATAGGAGATTTGGTCCTGAAGAATTCGGTATTTGGGTTTATGCTGTTCAGCTTCACCAATTGATTCACCTTTGCCAGTATAAACATGGAATTCAAACATTAACATACTATGATTCAGTTCTATAAGCAATCTGCAGCTCTATTAGGGTCTGTAAGTACTTTTTTCAGATTAAAGTGTAGT
>NW_012146078.1:494644-496184 GCF_000956105.1 Propithecus coquereli | reverse complement strand
TGGAACAGAATAGAGAATCCAAAAATAAAACCATATACCCACAATCAACTGAACTTTGACAAAGCAGACAAAAACTTATACTGGGGACACGATGCACTATTCAATAAATGATGCTGGGAAAATTGTATAGCTACATGCAGAAGAATGAAACTGGATCTCTATCTCTCTCCACATACAAAAGTTAACTCAAGATGGATTAAAGAGTTAAATGTAAGACATGAAACAATAAAAATTCTAGAACAAAACCTAGGAAAATCTCTTCTGAATATTGGCCTAGGCAAAAATTTAAGACTAAGACTCACAAGCAAATACATTAAAAAAAAAAAATAGGCAAATGAGACTTAATTGAACTAAAAAGCTTCTGCACAGCAAACAAAACAATCAAAAGAGTTAAATAGACAACCTTCAGAATGGAGGAAAATATTTGCAAACTATGTATCTGACAAGGGCTAATATCCAGAAGCTACAAGAAACTCAAACAACTGAGGAAGAAAAAAACAAACAACTCCATTACAAAGTGGGCAAATGACATGAGCAGGCATTTTTCAAAAGAGGATAGACAAATGACCAAACATGAAATAATGCTCAACACCACTAATCATCAGAAAAATTCAAATTAAAACCGCAATGAGATACCATCTTTCTCCAATTAGAATGGCCAATTATTAAAAAGTCAAAAAAAAAAGAAAAGATGATGGTGTGAATGTAGTAAAAAGGGAGCACTTACACACTGTTGATGGGAATGTGAATTAGTACAACCTCTATGAAGGTCAGTATGGAGATTTCTCAAAGAATTTAAAGTAAATCTACCACTCAATTCTGCAATCCCATTACTGGTTATCTATCCAGAGGAAAATAAATCATAAAATCAAAATGATACCTGCACTCATCTATTTACTGCAGCACAATTCACAGTTGCACAGGTATGGAATCAACCTAAGTATCCAACAATTGATGAATAGATTAAGAAAATATTCTGTGTATACACACACACACACACACAAACACACATACACACACATGCACACACACCATGAAGTACTACTCAACAATAAGAAAGAATAAAATAATGTCTTTTGCAGCAACTTGGATGGAATTGGAGGCCATTATCCTAAGTTAATTAACTCAGGAACAGAAAAATAAATGGATGTTCTCAACTTGTAAGTGGGACCGTGGTTACACAAGGGCACATAGAGTGTTATAATAGACATTCGAGACTTACAAGGAGGGGAGCTAGGAGGGGGTGAGGGATGAAAAATTACCTATGGGGTACAATGTGCACTACTCAGGTGATGAGTACACCAAAAGCCCGGACTTCACCACTAACTATACAATATATACATGCAATGGAATTCAACTTGTATACCCTCAATCTATTAAAATATTAACAAAAACCAAAACAAAACAGAAAGATTTGTTCCTATTTATTGAGGCCAGAGAATTGACTATTATTTATTTGACTTCTGGAATGCTATGTACAAAGCAGACACAAACTGCTTAAAATATTTCAGAATTCCAAATAAATTAAAACCATTGTTTA
>NW_012146078.1:493552-494594 GCF_000956105.1 Propithecus coquereli | reverse complement strand
TGATAATAGAAATGAATCAAATAAATGTATTTTCTGGGGTAAATTTATAGGACTTGATGATATTCGCTGAAGAACCTTTAAGAATCTGATTAGCTGATCTTGAAATCTGAATATGTTCTCAGGAGACAAACTCATCCAAATTCCTAATCACAAGAAATATTACATTAGGTAAACTAAACTAAGAGCCATTTTTTAGCTGAAAATTTATTAAATACTTTTACAACCTCTCATCATGTTTCTCATTATTGTTATTTTTTTTCTTTTCAGCAGTGGTTAAGCTTTTCTCAAAGTACAATGCCAGAGAACAGCCACAGTGCAAAAGTGCACTTCTGAGTAGGTGAAAAGGCCAGGGAAACTACGTAAGAATAATCTCTAAAACTCCAGGTAAGGATTATCTGCTATTATATATACAGGTCCTAGGGATTTGTGTTGAGCTCTAGGGCTAGAAAGCAGCTCTGGCTTTTCACACCTGAAGGAGAACAGAGCCAGGGCATGACAATCAGCAGAGCTAAGTGCTGCATGTGCACATGTGTATGCACGTTTCTGGGAGTTGTGGGTTTAATAGCTTGAAGGCTAGAGATTTACCATATAGCAGGCATTTGATCAGCCTTTGCTAGGCTGTTGGAGGTTCAAGGGCAGAAACTAGCTTTATATAGTTTCTCTTGTGTTCCTGCCTCGCCTTACTACATATTCTATACTACATGCACAGTATAAGCCAAATAATAACTTTTGTAAATGAATGAATTTTAATTTGCCATATAGCAGACAATAAGAACATCCCCTTTCTCTTTATTTAAGAGTACATCGAAAGTGAAAATAATTGATGAAAAAAAAATTTCCAAAATCAAGGAGCCAACAGAACAAAGAGCATAACAACAGCTTGTTGTATGCTTTACTTGTGTTTTTCTATGAAAGAGAGAGAGGGCTTTTCTTTTGGATTCATAAGCTAAAAGGGAGATTTTAAAATAATCTGTTTATGAACAGACATTCCTCTTTAAGTGGTCTTGATAATCTTATTTATTTTTCCTTTGACTTTTAATTT
>NW_012146078.1:487038-489237 GCF_000956105.1 Propithecus coquereli | reverse complement strand
AATTATTTGATTATTGACCTACAGGCCTCAATGAATAAAGTCATAGAAAATATATTAATAGAAAGAGTAATTATTAGTCTCAGATATTAAAGGTCCTAAGTAATCATGCTTTTTTGTAATTCTAATAATAGCAAAACATTACCCTAAAGTTCTTAGTATTTCAACCTCAGAAAATTGGCATTAAAGATTTGTGCTGGGATAGGATCGAGATGACTGACTAGACAAAGGTAGCATGTGCCTCCTCCACAGAGACAACCAGAATAGTAAGCAGATTCTCACTTTTCAAACAAATTGTCTAGGAGAGAACTCTAGGATTCACCAGGGAAGCAATGGGAAGAACCAGAAGTGAATAAGGAGAGGGTTCAGGGCAACCTTGTCTTCGAGACAAGCTTTTATGATTTTGGCTATAAGAAAACCCCCTGACTCATGTAAGACTTAGGCCTAACATAGGGAGCTGCTTGGAAATTGCACAGAGATGTCGTTCCAGAAAGGGAAACCGCATGGAATCCCACAGGCATCTGAGCCTAGAACAGCTTGAGCCAGATGTGATTCTGAGAGCCCAGATATTGAAGAACCCCACATTTGCCTGCAGCCACATGGCTCCCTCCAAAATGGGACAGAGGAGCCCAGGCACTCCCATGAACCCCTGGAAAGGACCCTACTGTTCCTCCCTCTGTGGGATGCTGTTGAGACTGACATGTGAGCAGACAGAATTTTCTACAGTTTCTTGCCCATACTGGGTGAGATGGATGAATGAGGCTCCAGAATTTCTGAATGCAGGTCTAAGGTGCCATTTTGAGAGTTTGATACTGGCTGTGGCCTGCCCTCTGGCTGAATTTGGGCTGACATGGCTGTAGCCCCCCTTGACTGTGTAGAGGCAGGAAAACAAGGCTTTTCAGTATGCATCTGGGACGATGCCCACTATCTAGCAGCCAGCTGCTATGGGACCAACTCTTGAGTGAACTGTACTCCCCACAGTTCCCTGTCAGTGTAGCCTGCTGGAGAAGGGCCCCACCCTCTCTGGTCACAGACCCAAGGCACAATTTTGGGAGTTTAAAGCTGGGCAGCACCCTGCCTTCTGATGCAGCTCTGCCCAGCTGAAGAGGGACAAGAGAGCCGAGGCTCTCCTACACGTACCTACATAATTCCTACCACCCTGCTATGGGCTGCTGTGAGATGGTAATGTAAGCAGATGACACTCCCCACCCCCAGCATCTTGCCCATGCTGTGCACCTGAAAGGGGCCCACCCTCTCTGGTCACAGACCCAAGGCCCCATATTGGGAGTTTAAACCTGGGCAGCACCCTTCCCTCAGACTGAGAGCAGGATGAAGCAGCTGTATCTCTGCCCAGCTGAGGAGGAATGGGGAGCCCAAGCTCTCCTACACACACACACAAAAGACAATTCTTACTGCCCTTTTATGGGCTTCTCTGAGACTGAGATGTAAGCAGACTGTACTTCCAATAGTTTCTTGCCTATGCCACTTACCTGAAAGAGGCCTAGCCCTCTTTGTAAGCCCACAGCTGGCACTATATTGAGAATTTAATGCTGGGGCTGGACTTTGCCCCACCTTTGGGCCAAGTTTAAGGTGACATGACTGCAGCCATTACTTGGCCTCAGAAGGACAGAGGAGACCAAGCTCTTCTCAGCACACTTAGGATAACCCACCACTCTGTTACAGGCAGCTGTGGGATTGGGACTAACCTACTCACTCCATTTTAGCTGCCGATAACACCAACACAAATCACTTGGGTCCTAGTGGGGGTAGAAAAACCCACAGTTAATATCATACTAAATAGGGTAAAGTTGAAAGCATTCCTCCTAGGAATTGGAAGAGGACAAGGTTGCCCACTGTCACCACTCCTAGTCAACATAGTAATAGAAGTCCTATCTGGAGTAATCAAACAAAAGAAAGAAATAAAGGGCATTCAATTTGGAAAAAAGGGAATCAAATTATCTCCGTTTGCTAATAATATGTTCTTATATCTAAAAAATTCTAAGGACTCCTCCAAAATACTCCTAGATTTGATAAATTAATTCAGCAAATTCTCAGGTCATAAAATCAATGCTCAAAAATCAATAGCATTTCTATATACCAACAATGATCAAGCTGAGAAGTAAATCAAGAACTCAATCCCATTTTCCATAGCTGCAAATAAACAAACAAACAAAAAACTTATGAAGAAATATTTAGCCAAGG
>NW_012146078.1:477443-478198 GCF_000956105.1 Propithecus coquereli | reverse complement strand
TACTTACATTCTAATAACAGGATATTTAACTTTTTTTACCTCAATGCATGAGTTTGATTATATCTATTATATTGTGTTCAAGAACATTGCTTTTTATTTTCAGAAAATTTAAAAGTATATTTCTTTTGCAGTACTTATAATAATTTGTTTGCATTTCTCTTAGCAGACCATGGTTGATTAGGGAGTTGAAGCACTGAATTTCATTTTTGTATACTATATCTTTTAAATGTGTATTAACACAACTCTAGACTCTGAGATGATAATGTTTCTTCAGTGCATGAGTCAGTCAAAATGTATTGTCACTTATTTGTGCTACAGATATTTAAAAATGATAAAGAAGGAAGATATGTTAGTATAATAATTTGATAATCACCAATAAGACATTGTTTTAGGTTTGACTGAATCTATCCATGTCACTTTGTCCTAAAACAAAATAATCAAGCAAAAATAAACTCAGCAAAAAAACCTAGAAGCTGAAAACTTCACAATTTAAGGACAGTCAAATTATTTATTCGTCTTTGAGAGATATAAATGCAAATGCTTTTTATTAATAAATGATTTGGGGAAGACAATTATCAAAATGAACTTGTTCACTTGAATATAATTCAATTATACAAAGCATTTAACATTGTAAGGGCAGAATGCTCAGTTCTTTGTAAAGAAGAGAGTTAAAATAAAATTTTTAAATACACTTGAGTATTTGAACAAAAACAGTGAATAGTCTGTAAACGTATAAATAAAGCACCATTTTTTTT
>NW_012146078.1:472445-477178 GCF_000956105.1 Propithecus coquereli | reverse complement strand
CCTTGAGATGGAAAGACAAGTTGAAAAGCAGTTTGAGCAATTCAGGCGAAAGTAAATGTGGTCAAGGAATAAAGATAAGTAACCTAGAAGACACCAGAAGCTGTTTACAGTGCTGAAAACTTACATGGTACATACACAAACATTTTCTTCTCTGGACTCGGCTGATATTTAGAATTTTTCTCCTTCACTACACATTTTATGCTCCTTTTTACTTCAGCCAACATCACAGCTGGCAGGATTCTTTATCCATATTCATGAGGGATCTGACCTTTCGTAGTTCTGTCTGTATAGGGTCAATATAGTGTTCCATTAAATTGTAACACTGTACATGTTAGTACAAGGAGAAGTTTTAGGGATTACTTGCGTTCCACCTATATTGCTTTCTACCCCGGTTGTATTAAGACACATATTTCCTTTTTATAGTCAAAATGAATTATTAGACCAAATGCAACAATCTAATTTTTTTCCTCCTGTTTCCTTCAATGGCATGAAGAGCCCTAAAAGACCAGTTAATCTCTGTTTCCAATTCAGTGGTACCACTGATATGTCTCTTGGAGGAGGCATACCCTCCTTGGGCACAAAACTTCTTAAGTAGCAGGTTTAAGAGGAAAATAATGTAAATAAGTATTTGGGTCTATTATGTAGTTCATGATTTTCACTTATATCACTTAATTCTATTGGAATCGTGAGAAAAACAGCACCACATATTAGTTACTGGCTTAGAGTGTACAGTACTGTGTATTTAGCACTATAATGACTGATACTGTCACTAACTCCATCTCTTTCTAAGATCAGCCATTTTTCATGTGATATGGTACATGGTGTGACCTTGAGCATAAAAACATTGCCTAACTTCTTACACTGGAGAGTTGTTTTCTTAAAATCAATGTTGTATGTTATACCATAATTATGTATAAGGCATTTAGTTGGTCTAGGCTTAGTTGTTATGAAAGAATAATACTAGGTAAGGTATGAAATTCTATTATACAATTAGAATAAGTATCTATTCCAATGGAAAAAAATGTTGGTCCAAAATTCATGGTTCTAATGTAATTAATCTGCTGTCAAATAGCTATACAGCTCTTCCGACGCTATAATTTTTGAGCATCCTTATAGGGACTACATTGTTGACGGCCACCAAGGAAAAACTGGGCACGTGGTATTGGTGATTTGCTTGATTGGTAAGGGCATGTCCATTGTGTGGACCCATCCATAGATCATATTCCTATCACTAGGGATGCATTTTCATGAGCTCACTGAGAATGCACTATAGTGACTGGGAAAGCAGGATGATGAACATGCACAGAGTAGCTTGTCTTTACATTTGATTATTATGATCCTCATATGAAATGTAACTTATTGTTGAGTGAAACATATGACCTAAATTTTGAGTGATCCACACACAGTCCCTTTTTCCAAACCACCATGTCAATTGTCAACCATCTTCCAATATTACTTCTTAAAAATGCCTAAGCATCTAGCCAAAACATTAATCACTGACTCTGGGCCAATGCAGAGCATAACCACAGACCATTTCTTTTTATAAGCAAAGTGAATAATAAGATGTCTAGCTTGAAGTTCTTCCTAGTGGTGTAATTACCTTCTTCACCATTAGTGGACGTATTGTTATAATGTCCCAGAAGTCCACATCTGAATGGGTGATGCCAGCATTCTATGCAAAGTCATGTGAAAATCAAGTTTGATTCATCTCTGGGCAACTAATCACAGAGAATCTTCCTGGGCCCACTCATTTGTGTTGATGGAAGCTTAAATAATAACTGGAATATGGACTTTGGTATTCTAATGCAACCCACGTATACTTTATACACCAGACTGGGACTTGTTCCATATGTTCTATTTCTACTTTATAATAAAGTGGTATTTTGCACAGCTAATACATATGTCTTCATGCATATGGTATTGCCCATTTCATGACTATAGGCTTGGGTTTAATGATCACCTGTTGTTGTTCTGTGGTAAATTGCTCAGGCTCTACTAGGGTTTCTCAGCAAATCAAAAACAATTTTTTGATTTGCAAAAGAGGATATAACTTTGCTTCAGAACCTTAGGAGAGACCCTGGTGACCTTAGCAGTGGCGCCATACAACTTTCTAATATACCAGAGATCTTTGAAAACCACTGACTTCCATCATATCTTAAGTGCCTTGAGGCAGAGATGCCATAGCCTGTATCTGTCAGACAGCCTTCTTTGGGGGAGAGGCAAGCAAGTAAATGATTAGAGGATTTTAGGACAACTTCAGGTAGATTTTAATGAGTTATCAAATGTAGTTTGTGTTGTTGGAAAATACAAAGACATTCACCAAATATTTTCTCTTTCTTAATTGTGGAGAGTGAGGGTGCAGCAACTTAACCTTCATTTTGGGGTGGATGTTCTAATATGCCCAAGACCTGAAACATATTTCTTGTAGGGTTTTTTGTTGAGGTAAAATATACCTATGAAATTTATCATCTTTATCATATTTAAGTGTGCAGTTCAGTGGTAATAAATACATTTATATTCTTTATTCTTTTTTTCCATTTTCTTAAAATAAGATTTGTTTCTAACTCTTCCTCATTCATATGTTTTCCTAAGGCATATAAGGGATTCCTGAACTGAATTAAATTGTTCTAGTAATGGGACTACATCTGGAAGAGTAATTATAATTTTAAGTTACTTCCTAATTAAGCTTATAAAAATTTACTGTCCTTTTCAAACACTCATCGAAATAATTTGGTAAAACATTCAAGGTAAATTCACCTTTCAAATCTCAATGGTGCTACTCAATTCTGTTGTTTTCCCAGTGACATGAACATATCATCTTATTTATTTTGGTAGAAAGAGGGAGTTCTAGGAACTCCCAGCACAATAATCCTTCTTCACAGGGCAAAAAGAAATGCGGAGATCTTTTCAGTTGGTGAGTGCTTCCTTCAAGAATTGGGAATGAAACGACTTAAGTTCAGAATCTTCTGATGCTGTTGTAAGGGATGCAAAGAATGGCCACTATATGCTTTTCAGTGTGGCTAAAGCTCCCCTTTAATTTATTTCTCTTATTACAAATTTCTTTAAAAAATAGCAAATTCTTAGATTATTTTAGTGCATAAGCCGTTTAACCTTGGTGTGATCTTTGTATTGTTCCCAATCCCACCTTAGTCACACCGGAATCTGATCCTAGTTATATCTTTGAAGTCAATGAAAGATAGGGATGGGGGCAGTGAAAATGAACAGTGTTCCTTTCTAATAAGATTTTAAAACAGGGAAGAATAACTTTTCAGACCAGGGGGTGCTTAGATTGATGAGGAAATATTAGAGAGTATTCCATGCTATCCAAATGTTCAAGCATATACTTTCCAGTTTTTTTAAATCAATACCGTATCTTATACAAAATGAAACTGCCACTACAAATCAGTAATTTATAGGATTAATCATTGCATTTTGTTTTCAGCTACCTGTCTGTGACTATAGGATTCATAGTATATATTTTAACACTGTCATAGAAAATCCCTGTATTTAAGTACATTACTTGAGCTAAAAACCTATAAATTTGATTTTGTACTTAATCTGTCAAACAGTGATTAAGAGCAACTACAATACTCCACAGTTCTTGATTTTCTCATTTTTTAAAAATATTCTGTATTAGCTTCCTAGGGCTTCCACAACAAAATATCATGAACCCAAATAGCTGAACACAACAGAAATTTATCGTATCACAGTTCTGGAGGCCTGAAGTACAAAATCAAGGTGTTGGCAGGGTATGCTCCTGCTGAAATGTGTATAATAATCTTTCCTTCCTTCTTCTTAGCTTCTGGTGGTTTGTGGATGATCTTCAGTGTTCTTTGACTTAACAGCTGGAAAAGTCCAATCTCTGCTCTGCCTTCATTGTCACATGGCATTCTCCCCGTGTGTGTCTCTGTCTTTACATGGCTGTCTTCTTATAAGGACAACAATCATATTGGACAAGGGGCCCACCCTACTGTAGTATGACCTCATGTTGGCTTAACTCATTCCATATGCAATAACCCTATTTCAAAAAATATTCACATTCTGAGGTATTAGGAATAAGTACTTCAATATATCTTTTCTCGGAGTACACAATTCAATCCATAACATAGTGTTCTATCCAGCTATAACTACAGTCCCATAATCTTGTCTTTAGGTAAACCTAGATGATCATTTAGTTCATGGTTTTTCCTTCACATGTAAGACATGCTAATTACTGAATACTCATAGATTTTCACTGACTTTAATTTCATCTAAGATAGATAACACATCCTAGATTTATTCCATTTCTCTGAGAGTCTGGGTACAAGTTTTGTGACAGTAAGATTTAGTAACTGGTGCCAATTTAGGCTTTTTAAAGAGAAAATTGATTTATTATTAAGATACTTGTAAGCCCACAGATTAAATGGGGTGGCTAGATAACAATGCTTGATAACAGATCAGAGGCAAAATATCACTAAGAATCCAGCTAAGATTACACCAGAGAATCATTCACTTAGGATGTTGTTACAGTTGCCTTTGCCACTGAATCTTTGACTGTGTTAATGATGCCATAAATGTATTCTCACAGTCTTGCAACTTTCGGTGCTTTCTTGATATTCAAGTCCTAGACAGAAGTCCAACTAGATGCACCTGGTCTGGTTTTTGCAACATGTTTTAGCTTCTCGGGAGCATAGAAAGCAGGAAGGGAGAAAGAATACCTGCCTGTCCTTTTTGGCTATCTTAAATCTTAATCT
>NW_012146078.1:468367-469517 GCF_000956105.1 Propithecus coquereli | reverse complement strand
AGCTAGGTTTTACAAAGATGCATTTTAGAACAACCTTAGGGATTTCTGGAGCATGCAGAAATTTTATACCTTGAGAGAACAAGCCAGCAACTTAAGAAGGTTTGTACTAGACAATAGCAATACGCATCAACGAGAACCGATTTCTATCAAGAGATCTCCTGTGGAAATGCACTTTATACGTGGTGACCAGACTCACATTTTCTTGCTGTTCATCTCCACTGTCTTCTCCTTCTAAGTTTATGTATTTGCTTCAATTATTTTCATCCACAAGCAGGACATTTCCTTACCTTTTTTTCTTATCCAAGCTACTGTCTTAACTTCTTAATTTTACTGCACATACTCATTAAAAGAGTACTAACTCTTACTATATTCATATTTTCATAGACCATTCTCTTTTTAGCATGATCTTTTTTTTCCCCCTGATACTCCTTCTAACTTAATTTTTTTTTTCAGCTGTTTTTGCTGGGTATTCTTCTTCAGCTCACTTGTTAGTGTTGGCATTTCCTAGAGTCGTGTCGATCTTTTAAGTGGAAACACAGCTCTGAACTCAGCCCTCTTTTCATCACAATATATGCTCCCTCTGTAAACAATCTCATTTAGCATTCAGGATTATAATTGTTTAATACACATTGAGATCTTCTACCTCCCATTCTCTATCCAACATGTCACTTCTCAACTCTAGAGACGTATTTCCATTTCTACTTTCAAGTTCTACATTCAATTCAAACTCAAAATGTTTACAAGAAACATTTTCTTCCTCATAAACTTCCAGAATTCACTATTATACAATATATACATGTAATGGAATTCAATCTGTCCTGCTGGGGTCCTCCTTTTTGTCCTTTCCCCTACAGGGGCAGGTTGTAGCCAATGGGGTCTTTGAGGCCAACCTGTGCTGAGTTATGGGGTGATACAGGCAAAGTGCTTCTTATGCTTCTCTACGTGTTCATCTTCAGATTTTGTACTTCAGTGTGTTGCTGTAGTTTTTTCACTATACTCGAGACCTCTCTCGGAGCTATTTTTACCAGTGGGTTCTTGTTAAATTATTGCTTTTGTTGGTGTGAAAGAGATGGAAACTCCTAATCCACCATCTTGCTGACATTCACAAAATTATCTCATTGTGGTTTTGATTTGTATTTCCCTGACGATT
>NW_012146078.1:465945-468317 GCF_000956105.1 Propithecus coquereli | reverse complement strand
ACACACACACACACACACACACACACACATCACTTTCTCTCTCTATATTCTTTCTTCTCACTTTCTACCTCACCTGCACCACTAAGTCCAATGCACTTTCTCAACTGGGAAAATCAGTTATTTTTAATATTGTTGGCTCAGTAGTATACTTAGTCTCCAAATTTCCCTTTCTAGATTTCCATAGTGGCTTATAATGTGGAAAACATCAACATCAACCAAAGATTGGCAGTTTCTTTTTTTGCTTTCTATCTTTTCCTTTTGCTTTATCATTCCTTTGAGACAATGGAAAAAGAGCCAATAAAATAGTTGAGGGTAATGAAGGATGAAAGGGTGTGAAAAGAAGTAGAAAACAATAACATTGGTTAATATTTCCTGTCACAGATAATTTACAGATGAGAAAATAGAGCTTCAAAGAGGATAATTGAGATGTTCAAACAGCATAAGTGATGTGTTTAAAGTCACACTAATGAATGCAAGTAGTGAATCTAGAACATAAATTCAATTTTTTTGACTATAATATTAGAAATTTTCTAGTATTCCATGCTTCTCCTCAGTGGTTTATGAAGTGGGTAAATTTTGAGTTGACATTTGTAGTGATGCAATGATAACACATGTGTTGGTACTATCAAGATATTAGTTCTTCCCAACTTGATTGATACATTGATTATAATCCCAATCAAATCTCAGCAAATTATTGTGTGGATGTTGGCAAACTAATTCTAAAGTTCACATGGAAAGGAAAAAGACCCAGAATGGTTAAGTCAATATTTAAGGAAAAGAACAAAGCTGGAGAACTGACACTCCCTGAATTGAAGACTTACTATAAAACTACAATAATCAAGACAGAGTGGTTGGTGAAAGTATAGACAAAGAGATCAATGGAGCAGAACAGAGAGCCCACACATAGACTCACACAAATAGAGTCAATTGATCTTTGACAAAGGAGCAAAAGCAGTATAATGGAGCAAAAATTGTTTTTTCAACAAATTGTGCTGTAACAACTAGACATTCACATGCAAAAAAAAAAAAGGAATCTAGACAAAGGCTTTATACCTTTCACAATAATTAACTCAAAATTGGTTATAACCCTAGATGATAAACTTCCTAGAAGCTAACACAGGAGAAAATCTAGTTGACCTTGGGTGAAGTGAAAACTTTTTAGATACGACAGCAAAAGCACCATCCAGAAAGAAAAAATTGACAAGTTGGACTTCATTAAAAATAAAAACTGCCCTGAGAAAATCACTTTTAAGGGAATGGGAAGACAGACCACAGACTGGGAGAAAATCTTTCCAAAACACATATCTGTTAAGGTATTGGTGTTGAAAATATACAAAGAACTCTTGAAACTTAACAATAAGAAAATAAACATTAAAAAACGAACAAAAGATCCGAACAGATACTTCACCAAAGAAGATTATATATATATATATAAAGAGAGAGAGAGAGAGAGATAATTGGCAAACAAGCATATGAAAAGATGCTCAACATTATATGTCATTACGCAATTGCAAACTAAAGCTATAATGAGATATCACTATGCATCTATTAGAATGGCCAAAATTCAAAACACTGACAATACCAAATGCTGGTGAGGGTGTGGAGCAGCAGGAACTTTCATTTACTGTTGGTGGGAAAGTGAAATGATACAGCCACTTTAGAAGACATTTTTGATAGTCTCTTACCAAGCTAAACATACTTTTAAAATATGATTCACCAATCACGCTTTTTGGTATTTACTGAAATGAGTTGAAAACTTTTGTATGCACAAATACTTCCATCAAGTGTTTATAGTAGATTTATTCATAATTTCCAAAACTTGGAAGCAATCGAAATATTCTTTAACAGGTGAATTGATAAACTGTGCTGCATCCATACAAAGGATTATTATTTAGTAATAAAAAGAAATGGGTTATCAAGTTATAACAAGATATAGAGGAACCTTAAATGCATATTTCTAAGCAGATAAAGCAAATCTGAAAAGGCTCCGTACTGTATGACTCCAACTATGTGACATTCTGGAAGAGGAAAAAAAAACTATGGAGACAGTTTAAAAATCAGTGATTGCCAAGATGGAGGGAGGGATGAATAGCTGGAGCACAGGGGATATTTAGGGCAGTGAAATTATTCTGTCTGAAGCTGTAACTGTGTATATGTGTCATTATAGAATTATCAAAACCCATAGAACATATAACACAAAGAGTGAAACAATATAAAACTATGGATATTAGTCAATAACAATGTATTGGCTCAACCGTTGTAACTAATGTACCACACTAATACAAGATATTAATAATGGAGCACACTGTACATGGAGTGTTGAGGGAGCATATGGGAACTCTCTCTACTTTCCACCCAGTTTTTCTATAATC
>NW_012146078.1:461993-464023 GCF_000956105.1 Propithecus coquereli | reverse complement strand
CTGTGCAGTGGCTTTTTAGTTCAACATGGTCCACTTGTTTATTTTTGTTTTTATTCCCTGTACTTTTGGTGTCATATCCATGAAATCATTGCTAAAAGCAATGTCATTAAGTTTTCCCCCTATGTTTTCTTCTAAGAGTTTTACACCTTCAGGTTTTATGTTTAACTCTTTAATCCATTTGGAGTTGATTTTTATGTATGGTGTAAGATAAAGGTCCATTTTCAGTAGTACTGAAGTTAAACATATATATGCTCTGAGACCCAGTAATTCCACTACTAAATGTAGTGAAATGACAGAAATGTTGTATACTGAACAGATATGTTTATACCAGCACTTTTCATAGTCATCCCAAACTGAAAACTGTCCAAATGTCCATACACCATAAAATGGATTTAAAAAGTTGTTACATTCATGCAATGGAATATTACTTAGCGATAAATATGAACAAATTTTAACCATACTCAACAACATAATGATGAGTGAAAGGAGGTAGTTGCATAAGAGTATATACCTAATGATTTAAATCAAATACAAATACAGGCAAAAGTATTTATCATGTTAGGAGTCATCATATTGATTAGTCTCAAAAGAATACTAATAATGACCAAAATAGGAACTTATTGTGTGCTGCTGATACAGTATTTCTCAATCTGTGTGCTCCACAAATCCTCATCCTCAATTTATGAAAATTTATTAAACTACACAATGATGATTTTTGTACTTTTTGGTGTGTATGTTGTGTTTTGTAGAAAGTTTACTTTAAAAATAGTTAGCTCTAGATTGAGTTTCTAATTATGATGTGATATTTAGGAGGAGATTACTTATAGGCCAGTGACAATAAAGAACCAAAAAGTAAGAACTTAAATGCTGGAGTCAAATGACCACTAATACCATTCAAATGGAAGAATGGTCATTTTGGATGCATATGAGTCCATGGCCTGGTATGGTGGCTCATGCCTGTAATCCTATCACTCTGGGAAGCTAAGGCGGGAGGATCGCTTGAAGGCAGGAGTTCGAGACCAGCCTCAGCAAGAGGGAGATCCCATCTCTACTAAAAATAGAAAGAAATTAGCCTGACAACTAAAAACAGAAAAAATTAGCCAGGCGTGGTGGCGCACACCTGTATTCCCAGCTACATGGGAGGCCGAGGCAGGAGGAACACTTGAGCCCAGGAGTTTGAGATTGCTGTGAGATAGGCTGACGCCACGGCACTCTGGTCCAGGTGACAGAGTAAGACTCTGTCTCAAAAAGAAAAAAAGAGTATGAGTTTAGTTAGAAGCTGCAAGTCAAATTCTCAACTTTAAGTACCCAGCATTGGTATGGCAAAAAGAGAAAATGGCAACAAAAGACTCATAGGATAAGGATAGAGGAAAATTAGAGAAAACAATTTCATGTAAATTGAAAGAGTAATGATTTATTATAAGAATATAGCCAATTATTCAGTCATAACAGGAAAAAATTACAAAGGGGAAAAAGCAGTAATAGACTAGTGGGCAAGCATACAAGGAATCATTGGTCACTTTGGAGAAATGCCAATGATTTAGCTATAATTTAAATCAGAATGTCAAGGTTAATGATAAAGGAGGAAGAATGGAGGCAGAAATCATTGCATGAATCTTGAATAGTGTCATTGGGAAATATGAGGAAAAATGATAACTTTGCAAAGAACCCTTACAAAATTTTTTATCGCAAAAATTACACTTGCTGAAAATATCAACTAATCATCTGTCTTCAGCTTCATTTCTTTTAGAGACATTGCTATAGGAAACTCTAAAATAGAAACATGCATAAATCACTTTTCTTACCTATATGATCCTGTCATAAGTTACATATTTTAGGTATATCCATGAATATATGTAGTTCCTGCAGTATATATATGGTGGTTGAAGACTGTAAATATTACATAAAATGCCAAAAAATCCATTTTAATTACCATTAAAATTATGAACACATGTAAGCACTTTCAAAATAGGCAAAATAAAAGCTGAAGTATATAATTAACTATGAATTGAGTTATCAACGCTCAGACA
>NW_012146078.1:449841-451224 GCF_000956105.1 Propithecus coquereli | reverse complement strand
TAGAATTTGTCAAACAAGATCTTAAAAGCCTTTCTTGTGACATAAGACCCTACCTCTGCCCCAGGGGTTGGCACACCAAAGCCTATGGGTCAATCTAGGCTGCAGCCCGCTTTTGTACAGCCAGCAAGCTAAGAATGCATTTTAAATTTTAAAAAATATTGAAATAGAATATGCAAAAGAAATATCACATGGCCTATGAAGCCTAAATTCTGGCCCTTTAGAAAAAAATAGTTTGCTGACCTCTGCTTTAGAAATAGGGTAATTTGCTGAGAACTGCATGACTGAGATAAAGTTTATAATGATCCCTCTTTACCAAGACTGCTCTTGGGGCTTCCATAACAAAAGAACACAAACTAGGTGGCTTAACCAGAAATTTATTTTCTCACAGTTCTAGAGGCTAGAAGTCCAAAAATTAAGATGTCAGCTGGGTTGGTTTCTTCTGAGAGCTGTAAGGGAAGGATCTGTTCCAAGTGCCTTTCCTTGGCTTACAGGTGGCCATCTGCCTCCTATGTCTCTTCATTTCATCTTCCCTCTGTACATGTCTCTGTGTCCACATTTTCCCTTTTATAGGGACACAGTCATCCTGGTTTAGAGCCCACCATAATGATCTTATTTTAACTTGGTTATCTCTGTAAAGACCCTATCTCCAAATAATGTCACATTCTGAAGTACTGAGGGTTAGGACTCCAAAATATAAATTTTGGAGAGAGATAATTCAACCTAAAATAGTGGAATTCTCCAATATCTTCCATATCACTCAACTGAAATTTTCATTTGAGATATATCTAAATAGATTGTATGATCCAAGGTCATATGACTAATAGCACAGAATTAAATAAAAACACAGATTTTTTTTTTGCCTTACATCAAGTATACTTTCCGTTCCCCTCAGTTGCCCTGAGGAATAAAATAATAACCATATCACACATTACTCATTCAGTTATCCAGTGCCACAGATATGTATATTATATACCTACTATATGCCATGCATACTTATATAAATAAGATAATTATCCCTCTCTATGCCGGGAGATACAATGTTTGTGCAGATATTTATAACAGAAGGTGAAAAGTGATGACGACCACTATAAAATATCAGTAACTCAAAGAAGAAGAGAAGAGATTTTGTTTTCCTTAATAGGCATGTTTTTAATTCAAGTGGCCAGTATCCTACAATTGTGTCACCTCAAGATTCTGTTAAGACGGAGATGATCTTTCTTTCCACTCTGGAACTAGAATATCAAAAGCCACTACCAGTGAGGAGCTATCTTTTTGGGGTATCATTTTTTGATAATACCTGACAAAATTCTTTAAATTGGGACCTCGTAAAAATAACAGATAGAAAAGGGTAATAATAACTAAATCAGCAACATGTAATGAAAA
>NW_012146078.1:447809-449791 GCF_000956105.1 Propithecus coquereli | reverse complement strand
GCATAAGTCTAGTCATCTTCCCTTTGTTATTTTGAAAAGAACACATGGATCAACTTTTTCTGGCTTAGATTTGTCATTTGATTTAACAGCTCACTATAAGATCACTTTCAGCCTGTCCCAATATGCCAGTTTACATGTGCTCAACATACTTCTAATCCCAATTACATTTCTCACATTAGAGAGCATGAAAGCCACCTTGAAAGGCTGAAAAATAAAGATTATGTGGCTATAATTGGCAGAATTCTAAGATGACCTCCAATAATTTCTACCTCCTTGTATCCATGCATTGGAGTAAAGCCCTCCCCTTGAATGCAGATGGAGCCTGTGACTTAATTCTAATCCATGGAATATGACAAAGGTGATGAATGCCACTCTCTCAATTACATTATTCTTAGTTTTCTATTGCCACATAACAAATCACCCCAAAATTATAGGCTTATAACAACACATATTTATTATCTCACAGTCTATAGGTCAGAAGTCTAGGCAGGCTTGACTGAGTCCCCTACTTAGAACCTTACAAGGTCAGAATCAGCCCAGTCAGGGTATTATTTGGAGGCTCTGGGAAAGAATCCACTTCCAAGCCATATTTTGGCTGTGGACAGAAATCAGTTCCTTGCAGTTGCTGGGATGAGGTCCCTGTTTCACTGCTGGCATCAACCAGAGCCTAGTCTTTGCTGTTTGAGGCTGCCCTTATTCTTTCTCCTAGCCTGATCCATCTCAAAACCACCAATGGCACATTGGAGTCCCCTCTTGTACTTCCAATATCTCTTACTTCCTCTTCTACTATCGAATAGAGAAAACTTTGTTTTTAATAGGCTCTATATGATTTAGATCAGGTCCATATAGATAATCTCCTTATCTGAAGATCAACTATGCCATACAAAATAATAATCATGGAAGTGACATTGCAACATATTCACAGGTGCTAGGGATTAGAGTATGGAATCTTGACAGCCAGTTTTAGAATTCCAGCTCTAAATTCTAAATTTATAATTTTTACTTTGTCTTAGCAGCCTGGTGGAAGAGATTCTCCCACTGTCCTGAAAGAAGAAAAGAGCCATGTTGTGTCTAGGAGAAGGCCCATGGCAGAGAACTGTAGGCAGCCTCTAGAAATTAAGAACAGCCTCCAGTCGATAGATAGTAATAAACTGGGACTCTCGTTCCTACAACTAAAACTGAAAGAATTCAGATTCTTGTAGTTCTATGTGAGTTTGGAAGAAGACGGGGCTGATATCTTCATTTCAGCCTTGTGAGTCTCTGAGCAGTGGACCCAGCGAGGCTGTGCCCCTACTCCTGACCCAGAGAAACTATGGGAAAACAAATTTGTTTTGTTCACCGCATCTCAGTTGTGGTAGTTTGTTGCTCAGCAATAGAAAATGAATGCAAGAGACTTGCCATTAGAGTTCCTGATTCAGCAAGTCTGTGGTCAGCATCAGAAGTCTGTAGTTTAACAAATAACACAGGTTAATTTGATGCAGACAGTCTCTTGACTAGTTTGGGAATCTTAATTTATTTCTGACAATTTTCATCTTTCATTAGGATGTAAGAAAAGCACATCATTGTAATTTTGTGCCTGGGAGAACTGCATGGAGCCAGAGTTTTCATTCCTTCATTTCCTTCAGGAAAACATTACTCAATGAAAGTAGCTTAAAAATCTGTAACAACCTGAGAAAGACCCCAGAGCAGGAGAATCTACAAAATCCATGGCACTCGAGACATAAAACAGCTTGTTCCTTCCAAAGATTGGGTAATTCAATCATCTTCCAGAAGGCCACCAGCAGGAGAATGATAGAAATGACATATTTGCTGTTCATGGAAGGAAAAAAATGTAATTGGAAGGAAATAAGACAAGATGTTCACAGATAAAGGAGGAAATATCTGCTGGTTTAAAAAATTGTGTGCTAGTTTACTCATCTGCCAACAATAAATCTCTATTTTCATCTTAACAATTGAAGCTTGGTTAGAATTAAATGTGAAAA
>NW_012146078.1:444736-445969 GCF_000956105.1 Propithecus coquereli | reverse complement strand
TTGATAATACCTGACAAAATTCTTTAAATTGGGACCTTGTAAAAATAACAGATAGAAAAGGGTAATAATAACTAAATCAGCAACATGTAATGAAAAATGTATAACAAAATAGTTAACAGGAGCTTATGCAACAAAATAAAATCAATGTACCATGTGAAACTTGGGTATTAATTCCCACTCCTTTCTTAAAATTAGGGAAGTCCTTAGTTACCTGTAGCCCAATTCAAATAATCCTTTCAGTTTTTTATTTTGTTTTGTTTTTGTTTAGTTTATTTAGCCTGTTTGATTGCTGCCGTGGTTATTGTTGTTCTGACCTTGCAATTCTGAGTCGCTGAGGTCTCTTTTTCTTCCATACTCCTAATTTACACTTGAATCTGTTGATGGTCATTTTCCTTTATCGAGGTACTTAATATCAATATCGGGGAATTCACAGCATCACTATCAACAATTTCTATAGGTTTACACTATTTATATTCCCTCCTGAATCTATCTGAGCAGGCTCAATTTCATCCAAAGCATGATCTCTACAAAATTCTGGCTTCTCCATTCTCTCCTCGGAGATAAGGGCTTAGACTCCGACTGAGCTAAGCTATGTAGTGGGAAGGGTTTATAACTCCTCAATTTTGGCAAGAAGAGAACAGCTTCCAAGTTAAATCTAAACTGAGAAAGTCTCTTCCATTGCACAGATGTCATTGACTTAATTATATTTCCTGTGATAAAATATTGAACGTCTCCTCTAGCCACCACCACATAGAATTTTTATTGTTTAACTACAGCATGCCTATTTTTGAAACATCCGATTCTGATATATTATTTCATCATATTTTAAAATACATTATTTAAGTAGAGACCAGAAAAGAACCACACTTGAAATGAACCACACTTGAAATGATTATTCCATCTGAGTTGGCCAGGCTTTTTTCTGTACTTTGGTTTAACCGGAGTGATAAATATTAGTCTTTTCTCTGGTTAGGCTTGTAGAGTTACAGGTGTCCAAACAATGTAAACAAAATACTTACATTGAATTATGAAACTTGAATTATGTAGGCTATTGGTCCAAACTGTTCCAAGAAGTACCAAGAACCCATGTTACTTTGCAGACATAAGACTTTTTCTTCTGTCTGAGCAAATGTATTTCTGCATGCATGTAAACATTTTATTCATGGCTCGCACTGTCTTCTTTCTCAATAAAACATCAAATTGATTTGTTTAAAATCACATTATTAATTTTAT
>NW_012146078.1:438774-444103 GCF_000956105.1 Propithecus coquereli | reverse complement strand
CATAGGAAATAAAAATGTAGGTTTATCTTTTTAAATTACATAGCAATATTCTTTTGTAAGTTCTATGAGGGTCTTATTTATGTGCAGTTACTGTCTGCAAAAGCTGCATCCTATTTAAAGAGTACAAGTTTATGAGTTTTGACTGATGTATATACCTATGAAATTACTGCCACAATCAACACAAATCATTCCATTGACCCTAAAATTTTCCCTATACCCTTTTTAGTTTATTCCTGCCTATGTCCCTGTCACCAATCACCGATCTGCGGTTTTCACATTTTCATGCACTTATTGGCCATTCTTATATTTCTTTCATTAAGTTTCTGTTTAAATATTTCTCCATTTTCTGTTATCTCCTTATTAGCAGGTTTAAAATTTCTTAATATTATTCTGGATCCAAGTCCTTCAGCAGATATGAGGACTGAGAATACTTTCTCCTTGTCTGTGGATATCTTCTTCATTTTCATAATAGTATCCTTCAAAGAAAAAACACTTTTAATTTGATAAAATTTAAGTAGTACCATATCAGAAGCAAGCATTGGTCTCTGTGGCTAGCTGATGGGGCATCTGAAGTCAGCCACAGTTGCAGTGTCCGTGATAAGACAAAGCCCACACTGTCAGACCCATGTGCAGCCTCCATCAAGTACATCCATGCCAGTCATGGAGCACCTGATGAGGAAGGCTGGGTAACACAAACTGGCCCAGTAATTTTGTCCACTTGCTTGTTCGGTGCTTCTTCTTTGGTGTGTGATTTTTAGTGGACATTAACAAGTGATTCAAAAATCTTCACCCTTTTGTCCCTTCCACTTGTCAGTCCACATACTCTATCCCTGGCTCCAGTCTTTTCCCTTTCAGATCTCTGATTGGGTGGTCATGCAAATGGCCACTGCCAAGAAATACCTATATATTTTCATCTGAGCCAGTTCTCTTTCCTCATAAAGTGAGTGTCCAGGTGCACCACTCATCACTCTGCCCGTTAGGAACACTTTTTTTCCTCATCACTGGCTATTTTAGACCTGAATGGTTATCTAATTGGTGTTGATTTTTGGCTTGAATGCATATGCCAAATTGATACATCGCAAATCCAAGCTCAGGTTTTTATTCTTACTTAAGCTTGTTTTATAGGGCTCCTTAGAAGATCATAGATGCAAGCTGGGGAATGATACTGGTACAACTGTTGGGAGGTGGGCATCTGGGCCACCTGTTTACTTACATCCAGATTGATTGCTGATGTATCATTGACGTCTCATTAAGAGTTGCTGTTGGTCCCGTCCCACTTTATGAATTGGTGCATCCAATAGAATTTAACTCCTAGAGGGTGGTTCCAGATGCATTGTCACATAATGGTCATGGTTAAGCGGCTTGTCTATGCCAGAGCCCAGTAAGATGCCAAAAGCTGTCTCTCAGAAAGCATGTAAATCTCTGCACAGAACGGCATGACCTTACTTCAAAATGATTCTCCCACTGGAGCTTGCCCAAAACTCTACATTGCATCATTTCCCATAAATACCATAGTATCTGCTGAACCGTATGGTTCATATGGTAAGGGCTATTATAACGAAACCCGAACCTGCTCTAGAGCCCTTTCCTGCTCCAGGCCTCATTCAAAGCTGGTACACGTGTGTATCACTGGGCATAAGTCTAGAGCAGTATTCCTAGGTGTGGATTATTTTGTCTTCAGAACTCAAGAAGGCCTGCTAGCACTGCACTTCATTCCTTGTAAAAGGTAACACAAGGTGCAGCAATTTGTTTTTTACTTTGGTGGTAATATCCTGACATTCTCTGAACACTAGACCGAGAGACTTCACTTGAAGTGGCAGTTTCTGAATCTTCATAAGGTTAATCTCCCTTCCACATGCGTCTTATTAAAGCCTCAGTGTACTAGACACCTCTTGTTCATCCTGTTTGATCAAGATGATATCATTGATACAATGGCTTGGTGTGATGTTCTGTGGGATGTCCTGCTGTCCAGATTTCCTTGGGCTTTAATATGACAAAATGAGAGAGTTAACACAGATCTAGGGCAACACTATAAATGAATACTATCCTTTGTTCCATGTGAATATGACCTGTTTCAACTCTTCTTTCATAATCAGAATGGAAAAGAATGCCTTCCCCAAATCAATGACTTCGAGCCATGCATTTGAGGCCTTATTATTCTGTCCTAACAACTATATCATTTCTGGTACAGCAACTAATACTGGGAAAGCTAATTAGTTAAGCCAACTTTCTTCATTTATTTAGCAATATTCATATAGATCCTGCATTGGCCAGTATGGAAGAATTAAATGAAGATATGATAGAAACCACCATGTATGCCTCCCTCAGTACCTTAATGTTGGTACCAATCTATTTCATACCTCTTGAGGTACAATATTGCCTTTGATTTAATATCTTGACCAGTAGGAAGCAGTTTTAGATGTTTCCGCTTGGCCTTTCCCAGTGTACTAGCTCTTACCCTACAAGTCAGTAATATATTGGTAGGGGTTACTTCAACTTCTAAGTATAGAAATTTCAATTATGCACTTGGAGATTCAATAAATGACCATGCAGTGGGTCTGCAGACCCAATGATTTCACTCCGATTTGGACTTTAACTATAGCACTATAGCTCCATTTATTACCCGGTACCCATTAGCCCCCAACTCTAATAGGGTGCCATAATCCTTTGCATCTTTAAGTATGAATGTCAATAACCTCTTTTTAACAGTACTCAAAATACCTGGGTATTCCTTTTCCCACAGTATAAAGGTAAATGGATTTGGGTTCCTTTGGGGAAGGATTGGAGGAATTATCACATCACATCACATACTTGCCACAGTATTGCAGAATTCTTTCTCCAAGAATGGACCACTTTCAGTCAATGGGCTCCATATATGAAAATTGGCTCAGGTCTGGGAGGTTAGCAATAGATCATGTCTTTATATTGCGACTACTGCTCTCAAATCCTTTCTCCTCCATTCTCCCCTCTTTTTTTTTTTTTTACTATATTTTAATTAACATCCTTGTTGGCTGCTTGTTTAGTTTCCTCTTAGGAATGGTACTGTGATCTATTAGCCATCTCAGCAACTTTCTGTAAGTCAAATCATCTTGGATGCTTCTCTTACCTTGCCAGTCATTGTGGTAATTAGAGCATCCTGGCTTCTGGTGATTAAGGATGACTCCTTGGCCCCATCACTTCATGGTTAACGATGAGGTCAGGTCTCCTTTCATCAATCCTGGCTCACAGAGGGGACTGTACTGAACTTATTAGTGATTCTGGTCCTTCTCTTACCAGAGCATTTAAAATGACCTTAAAGAATGAACTGGGTGAAGTTCCTAAGTGGCACACTTGTTGTCTTGTTGGAGAGATGTCTCTGAAGTGTCTTCCAGCATAGCAAAAATACTAGCTCTTTTTTTGGAAGGGAGGGCAACCTCTGTCAGTTCTGAGGGCTTGTGGAGGACGGGTGGGGAATCTGCAGAGACAATATCCTCAGGGGCATTTGCCTAGATGTCCCTATCCTATATTTCAGAGTCCCACATTTTCATAACCATGGCCCTGATCTCAGCAAAACAGATCTGCCTTGGCTGAGATTCAAACATCTCTGGTGCTCTGCAACTCTTAGGTCTTCATTTTCTCGTTTACTTATATCATATTTAGCTACTTAATATTTACTGCTTGCCAGTAGTCCTCAGTTTCTCATTGTCCTTCTGTTGGCCATTAATATAAATTAGCAATAATCAATTTCACTGTCATTGTATGTATGGTTTCCTGCATGTATTCCAAATGCCTGGATCATTGGACCTACAGTGACATTTTCCTGCACTAGTCTATTTTCCCCAGGTAACCACCAGCGAAAGATTTAGCTGTCGTCTTGTGCCAGGGACTAGCTGTGTCCCATCTATTCTCTTTGCCCACTGTGCAGTGAATGAACTAGTCCTAAATCCACTAAAATGTGAATAATAAATAAAATTTGTCTGTTTTCTCAGACCACTCTCAGTACTACTAGTGTTAATTTGAGTTCTCCAAGAAGCAGATGCCAAGACAGGATAATATATCTAGGAATTTATTTAGGAGGAATGTGGATAGAGCCAGAGGAGGTGGTGGGTGGTGGATGAAGCCATCAGACCGTAATGCAGGCTTGACCCCTGTGAAGGAGGAAGGAAAGTGCTGTGTAGGAAGAGTTCCAGACTTGTGGCACATTTTTAAAAAAATTTTGACCAGACCCATGGGGAGTCTTTGAGCCAATATCACCTGAAAGAAGAATTTCACTTCTTAGAAGAATCAGTCTGTTTTAGCATCCCAGCCACACTCCATAATTTGCTGGGAGCAGCTGTGGAAATTAAGGCCTCAGTACAATTGCAATGGATTCCGAGCGCCTGAGCAGAGGCTGTCTGTCAATCAATCGTGTTCCCTGCGGCAGGAGATCCCTTCAAGTTGCCTATTTTCATGGCTGTCACACATATTTATGTAAAAGACATCCTGGCAAAAATAAAATTGCTTTCAATACACAGAGAGATATTAAATATGTAAAACGAATTTCATATTATTTAATTTGAACATTATATTTTGTGCACATAGCCTGTGATTTGTTCTATCCGTGATTCTGGAAGTCTGTGCTGATTTGCTAAATATGGGAAAAGAGGCTTTGGAATGGCATTCTAGCCCATTAACTAAAACATTTTGCCTTGGTTTTGGAAATTTAGAATGACATTTAGGTAAGGGGTAGGATTAGAGATTTTATACTAATAGGTGAAGGTCAAACACCGTACAAGGATGAGCTTCCGGAGTAGAGAGAAGGAGAATAGCAAGGCAGGACTTTTTTATTTGATCTCCATACTAATGGTTGTAAACATGTCTCAAAATGTAAAATTTTATCAGCAATAAAATCCTAATGATCCAAGAAGGCACTATTTCTTTATGAAGACTCTGCTTTTTGATGTCTCTGGCTGTGGTTACTTGAAGTCCTCTTTTCTTCATGTCCATATACATCTCTATTTTTCATTAAAAAACCATTTGTCTCATTCTTTATGTTGATTCTTCCCCACACACACTTAGTCTCTTTCTTCCTTTCTCCTGTGCCTTTATTTTTTTTTCCTCCTTTAAGCTGATGATATTTGAGCCATAATATAACAATGACAGTTAAGTCAAAAAAGAAGGAAGGATTGGCAAAATCTGACTAAAAATAAGCAATCTATCAGAAAGGTTAGGGGAAAATTGGTAATTATAAATGAATTTAATCTAATGTATTTTATTACAGAGAGAAATATAAAAAGAGAGCTAGTAAGCATTAAGAAAGTCTAGATATGAATCAGATTTTAATTAGTTTCCCTATATTTTCAGGGAGCTT
>NW_012146078.1:436456-438724 GCF_000956105.1 Propithecus coquereli | reverse complement strand
TGGCCACTGCCAAGAAATACCTATATATTTTCATCTGAGCCAGTTCTCTTTCCTCATAAAGTGAGTGTCCAGGTGCACCACTCATCACTCTGCCCGTTAGGAACACTTTTTTTCCTCATCACTGGCTATTTTAGACCTGAATGGTTATCTAATTGGTGTTGATTTTTGGCTTGAATGCATATGCCAAATTGATACATCGCAAATCCAAGCTCAGGTTTTTATTCTTACTTAAGCTTGTTTTATAGGGCTCCTTAGAAGATCATAGATGCAAGCTGGGGAATGATACTGGTACAACTGCTGGGAGGTGGGCATCTGGGCCACCTGTTTACTTACATCCAGATTGATTGCTGATGTATCATTGACGTCTCATTAAGAGTTGCTGTTGGTCCCGTCCCACTTTATGAATTGGTGCATCCAATAGAATTTAACTCCTAGAGGGTGGTTCCAGATGCATTGTCACATAATGGTCATGGTTAAGCGGCTTGTCTATGCCAGAGCCCAGTAAGATGCCAAAAGCTGTCTCTCAGAAAGCATGTAAATCTCTGCACAGAACGGCATGACCTTACTTCAAAATGATTCTCCCACTGGAGCTTGCCCAAAACTCTACATTGCATCATTTCCCATAAATACCATAGTATCTGCTGAACCGTATGGTTCATATGGTAAGGGCTATTATAACGAAACCCGAACCTGCTCTAGAGCCCTTTCCTGCTCCAGGCCTCATTCAAAGCTGGTACACGTGTGTATCACTGGGCATAAGTCTAGAGCAGTATTCCTAGGTGTGGATTATTTTGTCTTCAGAACTCAAGAAGGCCTGCTAGCACTGCACTTCATTCCTTGTAAAAGGTAACACAAGGTGCAGCAATTTGTTTTTTACTTTGGTGGTAATATCCTGACATTCTCTGAACACTAGACCGAGAGACTTCACTTGAAGTGGCAGTTTCTGAATCTTCATAAGGTTAATCTCCCTTCCACATGCGTCTTATTAAAGCCTCAGTGTACTAGACACCTCTTGTTCATCCTGTTTGATCAAGATGATATCATTGATACAATGGCTTGGTGTGATGTTCTGTGGGATGTCCTGCTGTCCAGATTTCCTTGGGCTTTAATATGACAAAATGAGAGAGTTAACACAGATCTAGGGCAACACTATAAATGAATACTATCCTTTGTTCCATGTGAATATGACCTGTTTCAACTCTTCTTTCATAATCAGAATGGAAAAGAATGCCTTCCCCAAATCAATGACTTCGAGCCATGCATTTGAGGCCTTATTATTCTGTCCTAACAACTATATCATTTCTGGTACAGCAACTAATACTGGGAAAGCTAATTAGTTAAGCCAACTTTCTTCATTTATTTAGCAATATTCATATAGATCCTGCATTGGCCAGTATGGAAGAATTAAATGAAGATATGATAGAAACCACCATGTATGCCTCCCTCAGTACCTTAATGTTGGTACCAATCTATTTCATACCTCTTGAGGTACAATATTGCCTTTGATTTAATATCTTGACCAGTAGGAAGCAGTTGTAGATGTTTCCGCTTGGCCTTTCCCAGTGTACTAGCTCTTACCCTATAGGTCAATAATATATTGGTAGGGGTTACTTCAACTTCTAAGTATAAAAATTTCAATTATGCACTTGGAGATTCGATAAATGACCATGCAGTGGGTCTGCAGACCCAATGATTTCACTCCGATTTGGACTTTAACTATAGCACTATAGCTCCATTTATTACCCGGTACCCATTAGCCCCCAACTCTAATAGGGTGCCATAATCCTTTGCATCTTTAAGTATGAATATCAATAACCTCTTTTTAACAGTACTCAAAATACCTGGGTATTCCTTTTCCCACAGTATAAAGGTAAATGGATTTGGGTTCCTTTGGGGAAGGATTGGAGGAATTATCACATCACATCACATACTTGCCACAGTATTGCAGAATTCTTTCTCCAAGAATGGACCACTTTCAGTCAATGGGCTCCATATATGAAAATTGGCTCAGGTCTGGGAGGTTAGCAATAGATCATGTCTTTATATTGAGACTACTGCTCTCAAATCCTTTCTCCTCCATTCTCCCCTCTTATTTTTTTTTACTATATTTTAATTAACATCCTTGTTGGCTGCTTGTTTAGTTTCCTCTTAGGAATGGTACTGTGATCTATTAGCCATCTCAGCAACTTTCTGTAAGTCAAATCATCTTGGATGCTTCTCTTACCTTGCCAGTCATTGTGGTAATTAGAGCATCCTGGCTTCTGGTGA
>NW_012146078.1:428490-433003 GCF_000956105.1 Propithecus coquereli | reverse complement strand
CAATAATGTTGCATTTTTAAATTCAATCTTGTGTTATTTCTCTGCCTGATATCCTCCAATGCTTCACATTTCTTATAGAAAAAATAAACAAATCTCGAACAGTTTCTACCTGCAAGATCTGGCCCCTGATTATTTCTGGAGGCCTCCCTCACACTGCTATGTCCTCTACATGACAGCCTGTGCCTCCTGCAGTTCCATGAGTGTTCTGTGCTCCCTCCCACCTACTGGCCTTTCACATCCCCTTTCCCCACCACAACACTAATCACTTCCCCATCTGCTTTGGTCTAAGGCATGCTTACTCATCCTTCAGAACTCAGGCAAAAAGTTACTTCTGCAGGAAGCCTTCCCTGACCTCCACATCACAAAGCTCCTTGTTTGTTTGCTTGTTTGTTCTTGTCTTTTTCTTTTACCTTCATGGCATTTTTTTTGTGGATTGTGGGTAACATCTAGAGCTTAAACTAGGCCCTAAATTGCATTAGGATAAGATCATTGTTTAGTTAATGTTTGTATCCTCAGTTCCTGGCATAGTACCTGGCAAATACCAGGCCATTAATAAGTATTTGTTGCAAAAATGCTTACATGTAGGTAGTATACAAAATACCCTGTTAATCATTGAAAATTTTTTTCATCTACTGTTAGATGTTGGAAAAAATTAGAAAATGTATGAAATGTTTTCTTTTAATCAGGTGGCAGGATGATATAATTTAACAATATTAACTGAACACATGCATAGGGAAGGGGCTATTCATACACATAGGGAATATTCTGACGTTTTGAATAGTTCCAACATAATTTATTACAGATTAAATAAGGAGGTCAATAAAAGACCTATTCAAGTTTTCTTCCTTCCCTCCTTCCCTCCCTCATTCCTTCCTTCCTTTTTTGGCTGTGAAGAATGGGGTACCATATTGCCTATAGTACAGGGGCTATAGATTAGCTATTACGAGTATATTTTAATATTAAAATGTGGAATAGAAACATCCAGAGTACAATTTTTAGGATGTTTATGTGTATATTCATACATATCTAGTTGTGGTTTACCAAAGTATCTTTGTTTCTTTTCAATTAATTGATTTATTTTCTAAAGTAATGGGATATGTTGAACATATAACTAAATCTTGTTACAACAAGCTGGGTTTCAGGGGTCACTAGTCCTGCTATGTAGGCAAGAACAGGCCTTGATTGGATCTGACTGGATCTGGCAGGCCATCTGTTTTACCTCGCGTGTCCTAGAAGCCTCATTTCCTGTTTAGGTGAGTCAATAGATCCAGCACATGTGCCATACTTCAAGAAGCTATTAATAGTTTCCTCTCTAAATTACTGGAAGAAAATCATTGGTGAATGTTCTGTTGGAGAATTATCATTGGCACTAAAATGTCATCTTGATCAAAACCTATTATTCACACTAATTTCTTCTTTTCTCTCTTTGTTCCAATTTTGTTGTTGTTGTTGGGTTTTTTGGGTTTTGGTTTTTTTTTGTTTGTTTGTTTTTTGCCTAACCACCCCCAAAACATAGTGACACGAAGCAACAATAACTTTATTACATTCAAAATACGTGAGTCAGAAATTTGGGCAGAGAGCCAGTGAGAGGAGCATGTGTCTATTCTACAATGATTGGGAACCAAGTGTTGGCATCTCTCTCTCTGTGCAGTCTCTCCACATGACGTGGGGCCATGTGAGGGATGTATTACTTCTTACGAGATGCTGACATTGTCCTGTGGGAGCATTCCAAGAGACCAAAGCAGAGGCTTTAAAACTTCTTATAGCCTTGGGAGTTGTACTGTGTCACTTTCACTCTCATACTATGGATACACAGGACAGTTCACATTCAATGTAGGAAGGTCTGAATAGCAGGATGTGGGGTATTTAAATAGGGGTCACTTTAGGAACTAGCTACCACATTGATATCTTTGGATTACTACTTTTCTCTAGATACGTCTTTCTGTGAATATTAATTCTTAAATATTTCTTGAGATACAAAGAAAAAAAAGATTACTACCATGATTTTCACCATTGGGGAAATGAATGAATTTAAGGAGAAAGTCACATCAAGATTGTGAAAAGACGTGGGAAAAAAATCAACTGCTAATATATCTTTACCTTCTCTCCTGATAGCTAGATAATTTTCCCTTTAGATTAAAACAGTAAATAGTCTGAAGAGAAAAATTAATATTTTATACACTACAATGTTATTGTCAAGTTTAGAATTGATACGAGGCTGAGAAAACTGCAATAAGAGAATTCTTAAATGATTCTTCATGGCATGCAAACAATACGCTACAGTTGAACATAACCAAGTGGAGTATATTTCCCCAAATCTTTGTTACTTCTTGTGTTCCTAGTTAGCTTCAGAATAAAGATAAACATTTTAATTTTTTTCTTCTGTTTATTTGCTTGCAAAAAATAGCACCTGAAAGAGACCAACAAGGTACTGACAATAATGAATTTATTATAACATCCCTTTCAGATGTGAAAATGCTGTATCTTATTGGTTAAACCATTTTATATAGAAATGTCTTAGAGAAAACAGAAGCTTACCCTTCCTTCACCTGTCATAATTTTTGATTTTTGTTTTTACCTGAAATATTGTAACAAATTTAAGTTTAGACTATCTTTGAACAACATAAAAACTATGTTTATAATGTGAAAGAGAAGAGTTGCCATGTTAATTTCTTCACCATATATATCAAACCAAAACAGATTTACCAGGCCTCACTGTGTAGATTTACTCTGAGCACAAGTCAACAAATATTTATTGAGTGCCTAGTGTATATCAGGAACAATACTAACCCCTGGAAATATTGAGATAAATATGACATAATCCCTACCATCAAACTGTTTACATTACTGGAGAGACAAGCATGTAGACAAATAAATAGAATATACTGTAGTAGATACTCATCAAATTCTGTAGTGAGCTAGATGAAGGAGCCATTTCTTTATCTGGTTATGGGAGATGTGAAGTTATAGAATGGAGGTGAGACTTTCACCTGCATTTTTATGCCCAAAGGGACATATAAAAATATATAAGCAAACAGAAAAGTTATTTCTAATTTGAACAAACTTAAAGAATTTTCTAATATCAGGTTTAGTGTTTTAAAATACAAGACTGGTTTCTATCCAAATTAGAGTTAATAATGTTATCTAAAAGCAACTTTGCTATCTCAAAAATAAATACAAAACAAGTTAGAAATGGGACAATGATGGATTCGTATAACTCATTATATATCTTTTCACATATGAAAAGGAATAAAAATTCAATAATCAAATTAAGTATGAGCAAGGTCAGAATACTCACGTACAGAGTAAGCACACCTTGCTATTAAATCAAGACTATCTACCTTTGATTCAAGAATGTCCATTTAGTACTGATTTAATTTAAATTTTCACTTTTATATGAAGATATTGGATATTTTTAATTTCCAAAAAGTCATACATAAGATTGTTGGTTTATATAAAATATAGATAATTTTGTTTTCAAGGTAAAGAAAATTCAACTACTTAATTATTAAAAATGGAATCCAGTTTCTCTCTCTCTCTTTCTCTAATTCTCAGTTACTTTGCTTTACACCAAGGTTGACTCTCTTTGTGGTTCTATATAGCTACCAGAAGTTCCTGGTCTGCTTGACTCTTCATCATATATTTTTAGGAATGAGAGGGAATCTCATTCCCAGGCAATATCATGAATTACACTTTGGGTAGGCAGGATCATACCCTGCCCTTCAGTCCATACTTAAGCTGTTCTCTGTTCCCTGAAACAATGTTCCCTCTGCCTGGTGGGCTTTTTGGTGAACTCTGACGCACCACTCCACCCAGGACCTGGAGTAAGCAGCCCCACCTCTGGTCCACCTTGCTGCTCCCTACCTGGTGCTCATCTGTTGGAAGACATTGACAGCTTTCACTGTTCATGGACTAGGTTTTGAGATTAGTTTGCATTTGATATGTACATAGTGTCTTGGTCACTGAGAAAGACTTAATTGACCGAGCTCAAAGTGTCATCCAGCCTGAGTTAGTGGGCACACTAACTTTGCTAAATCCCATTAGCAGCCCTGGGTGCTCTGCCCCCAAATCTGGCACCTCAATCCGTATCTTCAGTGGGTGTAGGAAGAGGCCTCATGAGTCAGAGTCTGGCCCACTGAGGGAGGAGAGTCCCCGACAGGTCTCCAGGCAGAAGATAAATATTAGGAACAAGCTGGGACCAGCCCTGCCAGTCTGGCCCAGACACCTGTGGCCCATGACTTGGCACTTACCGGGGCTACCTGCTGGTCTTGGCCAAGGCGATGTGGGCGAGTTGCCTGGGCCTGTGGGAAGCTGCTGGCAGAGCATGCTCCCCAGGGCTGCAGACAGCAATGCCAGGGTGCACCCACGCAATGCCACGCTGGTTCCAGGGCACCCCCTCTTAAAGGCTCAGTGTGTAGTTCCCGCCCAGGGTCCAAACTTAGCTGTGCAGGGTCCCCAATTATGGTCAACTTCTCTCTCTGCACCAGGAGGGTGGGTACATATGAGTGCAGGA
>NW_012146078.1:415679-417255 GCF_000956105.1 Propithecus coquereli | reverse complement strand
TTCTGTTTTAAGGACCAAACAAACATGATACAATGTCTGCTATTATCTTGGGAAATTAGCTGAACAGCATTCAAAGGCTTTCTTCCAAGAGCTCCAAACTCATTTCTTAGATTTTTGAATAGAAAATTCAAAAATTTGTCTGGCTAAGCAGGTATATATATCATAGAGGATTTTTTTCCCCTTAGAAATGACCTTTGACATCCCCAGTTCTGCTGTCTATCTATACATGTCTGTTTTTCTGTGTGGCCCTGTAGAGGCTGGCTTCATGGGACGACAAGTTTTTGTAAACAGAGAAGACTGTCTGGTTCTACCTTTGGAGCCTTGCCAAGAGCTGGAAAGAAACTGTGTATTCAGGCAATATGTAGTCAATTGAGAAATATGTTTAGGGAATGTTTGCAGCAAGGAGAGTCCTATTAATAATGAAACTAGTACCTTAGACATGATATTGTGGACCATAATAAATAGAAGGAAAGGTCCAAACATGATCATTGGCAATGTATTTCAGGGATATTATGCACAAATTGAATCAGAGCAATGCTCACGACTGCTTTCAAAATTATCCTAGCTTCCGATGGGAGATGATGCAATGAACAAACCCAAAATCTTTTTAGATTTTTACCATGAATGCTAAGAAGAACTTATAGAACAGGGAAAATGAGAAATGAGGAGACTATCTGGCATAGTGTGGCATTTGCTGATGGGATAGGAAAGGAATGATTGGGAGACTCCTGAAAATCACAGATGGTACAGTGGGAAGTATGCTGACTCCATCATCAGACAGACAAGATTCCTACACTGTCTAGCTGCACAGTTTTGGTCAAGTTGCTTAACCTCTGTGAATCTCAGTTTTCTCAACCGTCACAGCAACTTGAGGTAGAACGACCTGCATTTCATACTGAATTGGATATGGCAAGTAGCAAAGAAAAATATGAAAGGGTTTGAGCTTGAGCAACTCTGAACATAAAGGTGACTGTTGGCGGAGATAAAGAACTCTGGAGAAAGACTAGGTTTGATGTGGGAATATTTTGATATGCCACCATCTCGTATTGGTGGTGCCTTTGGGTCATCCAATTATAGATATAAGATCAGTAATTGGCTATATAAGTCAAAAATTCAGAGTAGTGGTCAGAGCTGGCCATAAATATTTGGGAGCCATTGTTTTGGTGGTAATTGAAGCTATGGTATGGCTAAAAACTCCTAGGGGGAGAATATAAGATGAGAAGAAAAGGGGACCTTGAAGTCTCTGACTCCAAAGGCTGGGTAAAAGAGCACGTGCCCACAAAAAGACTGGCAACATGTGGCCAGAGAATGTGGAGCAAATCCAGAGAATGACATGAAATTAAAGGGAAGAAAGAATTTCAAGAGATAGAGTGTGCTCAACGCTATCTCAAATTATTTATTTCCATATCCTACAATAGCACATGTTAGAAGCTACTGCCTTCTATCACATGGACTGCTGCAGTAGCCTAAATTATTTATAATCAATTTTTCACAATGTAACCAATAATGTTGCATTTTTAAATTCAATCTTGTGTTATTTCTCTGCCTGATATCCTCCAATGCTTCACATTTCTTA
>NW_012146078.1:408969-411960 GCF_000956105.1 Propithecus coquereli | reverse complement strand
CTTTGGGTAGGCAGGATCATACCCTGCCCTTCAGTCCATACTTAAGCTGTTCTCTGTTCCCTGAAACAATGTTCCCTCTGCCTGGTGGGCTTTTTGGTGAACTCCGACGCACCACTCCACCCAGGACCTGGAATAAGCGGCCCCACCTCTGGTCCACCTTGCTGCTCCCTGCCTGGTGCTCATCTGTTGGAAGACATTGACAGCTTTCACTGTTCATGGACTAGGTTTTGAGATTAGTTTGCATTTGATATGTACATAGTATCTTGGTCACTGAGAAAGACTTAATTGACCCAGCTCAAAGTGTCATCCAGCCTGAGTTAGTGGGCACACTAACTTTGCTAAATCCCATTAGCAGCCCTGGGTGCTCTGCCCCCAAATCTGGCACCTCAATCCGCATCTTCAGTGGGTGTAGGAAGAGGCCTCATGAGTCAGAGTCTGGCCCACTGAGGGAGGAGAGTCCCCGACAGGTCTCCAGGCAGAAGATAAATATTAGGAACAAGCTGGGACCAGCCCTGCCAGCCTGGCCCAGACACCTGTGGCCCATGACTTGGCACTTACCGGGGCTACCTGCTGGTCTTGGCCAAGGCGATGTGGGCGAGTTGCCTGGGCCTGTGGGAAGCTGCTGGCAGAGCATGCTCCCCAGGGCTGCAGACAGCAATGCCAGGGTGCACCCACACAATGCCACGCTGGTTCCAGGGCACCCCCTCTTAAAGGCTCAGTGTGTAGTTCCCGCCCAGGGTCCAAACTTAGCTGTGCAGGGTCCCCAATTATGGTCAACTTCTCTCTCTGCACCAGGAGGGTGGGTACATATGAGTGCAGGAGCGAGGGAACATGGGCGTGTTCTGTGTGTGTGTGTGTGTGTGTGTGTGTGTGTGTGTGAGAGAGAGAGAGAGAGAGAGAGACAGCTATGTGAATGTAAGGACTGTGTGTGAATGAGTGTACACGAATGTGCATGGTGTGTGTATGTGATGCCCGCATCTGTGCCTGTGTGTGATGAGTGCATGTGTGCGATGACGTGTGTGCAGGAACACAAACACAAGTGGGTATGTGTGTGAAGGGAAGATGTCTGTGGGTGCAAGTGTGTGTATGCTCACAGGCTTGTATGTGAGAGTCTGTGGGTAAACTGTGTGGCATGTGCACGTGTATACATATGACTCTATGTGGAAACAAAGATGTGAATTCTAATCTTGGTTTTGCCACTCCATAACTGTTGAAAATGTAAGCAAATCCCTTCCCCTCTCTTTTTCTGTAAAATAGAATAGACAGGACAGGGTGATCTAAGTCCCTTTCTAGCTCTGATGTTCAGTGACTGGCTTAGGGGTTGAGCACGAGTGTGAAGCTGTGCTTGCACCCATGTGTGTGAGCGGCAGGGTGCTGCTGTGCACAGGGCCTGGCTCTGCATTCCGATTTCACACCTAGCAGCTCTGTGCCCGCAGATTAGCCCCTTCCCTTTCCTAGCCTCAGTTTCCTCCCCTGTCAGAAGGGGCCAATGATTCCTACAAGGCTGCTTTAAGGGCTACAAATATTGTTTGCAAGTGCCTATCCCAGAATCTGGCGCACTTCCCTTGCTGCGAGGGGTGTGTGCGTGCGTGCGTGTACATGCACGCGTGTGCACATACATGGGCAGTCATGTTCACATGCTTCACTGTGCTCGTTGGTCTAGAGAACAGTGTAACTACTCTGGATAACTCCTGTCCTCTGGGGTTTCTGATTTCTGTCTGTGCTGGAGACAAGGCCACCCAAGAGACATAGACTTGGGCAGACAGTTTCCCAGCTACCTGCCTGGACCCATGTGGTCCTGAGGACTCCCTGCTGCCCCAGACTGGCCGTCATGTGGGTACAGTGGCCTGGAAAGGAGGATTGAAGTGGGCAGGAGACAGGCTTTCAAGTCCAATTAGTGCCCACCCCGCCATCCAAAATATTAGAGACTAAAGAGAGTCTTCTTCTTAAAGGGTCAACTGTGAGCCTGGAGGTCTCATGCTTACTGTTGATGCAGTGATGGTGGCCAGAGGAATGCAATGCCCAACTCACTTAGCCTGAGTCTCATGCGCCAGTGCAGGATTGGGTGTAAATTTAACTTCTCAAAATGAAAATCAGGGCTGTTAAATGGGGAATGTGGGGAATGCATTTGAGAAGGCAATCAATAATTATCCATTATAAAGGTAAATATGTGGACATACAGTAGCTTAGATAATTCAAAAGGCTTGAACTTTTTTGATTCTTGATGCTAATGTTAATAACAAAAAAAAATAATGGTTCCATTTTATGTGGGCTGTCGTCCCAATGGAATAGTTTTATAACTGATGTAAAGAAAACAGCATTCACAGCCAAAAGATAAATGTTCACTGAGAAAAGGTAAAAAATACCTTACTGAGACAGCTAGCTATACAGAACTGAAGACACAGTAACATGTCTTGAAGATTGGAAAGATTCCTTTGCTTTTAAGTCCCAGGAAGGTGCCACCTCTGTCAATGATATGATGTGTCAGGCATGAAAGCAACATTAGATTCTTCAAGAATTTCTTTTTGCCTTTTCACAGGGATTTATATGCCCTATTGGCCCCTTTCAAGTATTCGGAAAACTATCTACCTATTTGCTCACTAGGTACAACATACCTGCGTGTTTAGTGGACACAGGTGAACCAAAGGTCAATTTTCACTTAGTTAAAAGTGACCAGAACTCCAGCGACAAGAAAAGACTCAGAGTCCCCAAACAGAGAGGATACCTGGATCATTTTCCCAGTGTACCATTTTTCTGAATGTCTAGAATTTTAGCCCTGTCTGAAATTTATTCTTGCCACATTGTTCTTTAGGAAAATGTTTATTATTGTCTCTATTTTTGGTGGATATTAAAATATAAAGTGGCTAATAAATATTAACTCCTTTTGCCTCCTTTGGAGTCTTTAACAAATTGTAAGCTCTGTAAAATGAAAGATCCCTTATGTATTTTTATATTTTTCCAAAATTGTGGTTTTAAAAACTAGTGATTTTC
>NW_012146078.1:407635-408919 GCF_000956105.1 Propithecus coquereli | reverse complement strand
GAGCAGCTGAAAATGCAAGTCACTCAATGCCATCATTTTCATTCTTTTGATAATAATGATTCAAAACAGGAAATTGCCAATAGACAATAGTGTTGAAATCAGGCTTTATAATGGAATTAGAGTAATAGAAAATCAAATAAACTTCTTTTAGGGAATTTTAATTTATGTTTTCTACATTGCGAAGGATGCCACGTTTCACGATTATTTCAGCTGAAATTAAATGCTATTTTATCATTAAATGTTTGCTGCTACTGTTTTTGATATGAAGATTTCTTATCTTTTATTTATATTCTTCTTTGGTCATCAATCCTCCTTTATAAATGATGACTGTAGTGGCTTTTTGTTTCTTAGGAAATTGTTCCTTTCTCTAATTGTAATTATGACCAATTGTCAAATAAAATTGAGTAACAGATAATTTATTAGTGAATAGGATCATAAAAAATACAAGAAGTTGTTTTCTGGCTATGTGGCATTGAGTAGGTGGCCCATTATAATTTTCTAATATTGAATAGATTCTGTTCTGTATCTTTTAACATCAAAATGGATTTTAGGAGAGGTTTTTTTTTTTCAGTTTGGCAAAATGACAAATGTTTGTGAAAAAATTATATACATATATGTGTATATGTTGAAGATAAACTGTAGCATAGCACTATCTCAAATTTTGGATCTTTCAGTGAAGACAGATGTGGAACACTGTGGAGATATCAAGAAGAGCACAACTATCATTCATGGATTAGCACGTAGGTTACATTATTGGCGTAGGCAGAATTTAAATGGGCATTTTCCTTAGTTCGTTTCCAGTTCCTGGATGTCCCCTCCCTTGTCCCATTCCTAGTCCCTTATGTTTTATTCTAGATGCCTATTAACTCCTATTTTGATCATTAACTCAGATCTCTCCCAACAAAAATTTCATTTTCTTAAAGAAACATTTGTCAGCTGGATGTTTGGAAGCGTAGATGACACATGAGCTGAAACTTTGTGAGTAGACATTTTATTTTCAAATGCATCCAAATCTATCTCTGATTAGTCAAATTCAGACAGTTGTAGGGAGACCATTTGAGAGTGAGAGGCACATAAACAATCTCCCAGCCCACTATTTTATTTTCATCAAACAAACATTTGTAGCTTAACCATCCATGAGGAAAGAACCCTGAAGAGTCATAGAAGGGAACTGATTGAGCTGCTGGAAATGCTAAAAGTCTTCTACACAGAAAATGATGAGAAGCTAATTTTCATGTCTGATGTAGGCAAAAAAACAAAAACAAAAACAAAACAAAACACATG
>NW_012146078.1:397467-398980 GCF_000956105.1 Propithecus coquereli | reverse complement strand
TAAACAGAAAGGAATAAGTATGAACATGTGACAAAAATACATAGGTCTAAATTGAGCTCCCCTTCTGACTAGTTATATGACTTGGGACACATCTTTATATTTAATTTCTCTTAATATGTGGTTATAATAGTGGCTATTACATGGAATTATTTGGAAGATACAATGATTTAATATATTTAAAGTGCTAAAACCTTTAAATGAATAACTGGATTCTAATAAGAAGTAAATAAATGTTGGCTTTAATTACTACATCTTGACATAACTAACAGGTATAGGGAGACAAATAAGGTAGGAATAGCATGAAACACCTGTAATATAAGTAAAATTCCAGTAGTCTAGGACATTCTTGTTAACCTGTTCAAAATAAAGGAATTTTTACATCTATACCACGAAGAAAGAGACATCTGCTGGAGTTGGTATAGCCATTTTAGACATTTGTCTCTGATTAATTTAATCAGCAAAGCTTCTAGGTTTGATTTGGCTTCAGAGTAAAATAAGTCCATCCAGCTGATTTAGAATGTCATGTCACTGCTTGGTCACTTGAATCTTATGACTAACTAGACATTGGAGTTATCAAGCAAATCCACCTGCTGCTTGGAACCTGTTGTAAACCCAGAAAAGAGATTTACTGAGAAGGCCTCTGTCATGTTAAGAAAGGCTATGTATCCTCTTCCACAGTCTCATTTTGTGAAAATTCTCTTTCTTCTAGTATATTCTGATAAAGATCAAATGCCTGACTGCAAGTCAACAAGTCAGCAAGCACCCCAAGGTCTCTCTATAAGGCAAAGTGTCTATCACAAACTAATTGTTATTGTATCCATTCAGTGGAAATTTAACTGTATCTTTCAGAATTTCAGCATTAAATGGTATGTTTGGGACCAGGATTGCATAGACTCTGAAGACAGACATCAAGGCTTACACCAAATCTTACATATGCTATGCAAATTCTTTAAGAGGGCTTGAAACTAATAATTTAGGGAAGAAGTTTTTGGAATTTGGGGATAAATATTTTGGAATACATTTTGAAATAAATTAACTTTTAGAATAAATCCAGAATGGAAAATTTTCATATTCTATCTGAATATTTACCCAAAGTCATCTCTGTAAAGAGTCTCATATCAAGTAGGCAGAATAACCTATTCTGCAAATATCATCCATCTTCTTTCTTCTGTAAACCTGATGTTTGCACGATGGCCTAGTGAACAATGTGGTCTTGAAGTTATCCTTAGGTGGAATAACCTGCATTCCCTATTTGGCTTTTAGCACTGCTGAATGCCCAATTTATCAGAAACGGTAAGTCCCTGATATGGCTCATGCATAGTGGAGCTAGTCAGTTTCTTAATATTGGTTCCATTATATGGGTACCTGTTGTCATGAAACTTTCATTATTATAAACTATTATTCTAGATAATTGGATTGGATTGACCTCCTTGTCATCTTTCCGCCAGCTTTGCCATCTGTGGACTTCTGAGTCTTTATTTTTGAAATATATTTGTATAATTTTGAAATATAT
>NW_012146078.1:391208-396501 GCF_000956105.1 Propithecus coquereli | reverse complement strand
ATTAGCCTCAGGACAATGAATATTACTTCAATAGTGAAGCCACTATTGAACACAATATGTCAAAAGCCAACATATTTCTTTTCAGTTAATGTCTGCCTTCCTGTATATAATTTCTGTTGAGTTATTTACAGACCTATTTTAGGGGACTTACGAAGTTTGGCTGAAGCTCGTCTTGGTGAGAGATTATTTTTAGAAAAAAATGACAACATTTGTATAGTAACCTGAAACGTGTGATGTATACCTTCTAAAATCACATTCATCTATGAACACTGGAATTATTAGCTTATTTCTGATAGTTTTAAATGTATAGAACTATAGAAGTATAAGATTGGAAGTGACTTTACACATCACAGATTTCCGTGACCAGCTTGCTACTTGAACTCTTCATATACCACTTTTATGAGACAATTATCTATGTTGTGACTATTCTGGTAAACTAATCAAATGCCTGGACAGCTTCTTCCATTTTGAAACATTTCAAGGTTTGATTTTATTTTTAACTGGGTGGTAATTTCTCTTTCTAAAATTTCCATTTATTAGTGCTATCCTTCTTCCGCATGATACTGCTTCGGATTTGAATATTGCTGCTGTGTTCTCCTAAGTAATCTCTTTCCAAAATTAATGTCTTCAGTTCTCCAACTTTTTCTCATATTATAGTGAGTGAATGAATACATTGTTTCTTGATCTGTTAGACATTTTAATTTCTCTCTTTTGGAGATTTTGTTATATTTTGTTCCCAATACCACAGATCAATAGATTGAAAAAGAACAACTCATGTTATCATGTACAGTTTTATATGTGTATGAATCTGGCGGCTTAGGGTTTTGTGGACCAATCTATGTACTTGACAGGATTCTTCATTTTTTCTTATTTTAGGAATGTTATAATACCATATCATATAGTCTTGTTATGTGAATACAGCCATGTCCCTTAGTTCCTTTCTTGACACTATTACCTCATGACAAGTTCCAGGAGAAAGAAGATAAGGGATATTTATTCATTTATTCCTGCTGAGTAGGCCCCTGAATATCTTTCAAAAGAAAGTTTTAGGCTAGTCATATTTTAGAATAGTCAAAATCAATCTGGATAAAAACCCAAGCACATTTCGTTTAGGAGAACCTTATCTACACGCTCTATTTGAAGTGAGCGATGAGACCAGAGGAGGCTCATTTTGAATGGATGCGTCAAGGAGATCTAGAGCAGAATGAGGCAGGGTTTCTACTGAATGTAGCTCCATTTTTAAAAAAATAAGACTCACTGTGGCAAAACAGACATGAACGTGTGTTCCAAACCTATGAGTACGAGAAGAAATTGCCAGTAGGAAAAAGACTAATGAATGTCAGGCTTAGATTTGTCACTTGACTTTTTACTCTAATGCCTGCCACCCTCAAATATTTTATGACAAACAAGGACGTTCTCTTTTATAATCATTTTACCAATGTCAAAATCAAGATACTAATATCAATACATTCTTACTCTCTAGTTGTCAGACCCATATAAGTTGCACCAATAGTCACAATAACATACTTCATGGCAAATGGATCTAGTGCTAAGTCACACAGTACATTTGGTGCTCAAGTCTCAGTCTGGAAACATTCCCCAATCTTTCCTTGACTTTTCTCATGTTGGAACTTTTAAATATACCATAGACTTCTCTTCAGTTTGAGTTTGTCTGATATTTCCTTGTGATTAGATTCAGGTTATGCATCTCTGGCAGGAATAATAATAGAAACTATGCTGTCCTATCCTCATCTGCAACCTATCAGGTGGCACACAATTCTAATTTGTCTCATTATATCTGATGTTTTATTTAATTACTCGATTAGGATGGTATGTGTCAGGCTTATCCAATGTAAGTTTTGAGGTTTTCCACTTTGTAATTAATAATGGATTTTATGGGCAGTCATTTTGAATCTATTCAAATATTCCATTCATTGAACATTTTAATTAATTAACTAATTAAAATCAGTATGGATTTGTGATTTTCCATGTTATTCTGTGGAGTTTAATCTGTTGCTATCTGCATTTATTTTGGTGTTCAAATTGTCTCTGATATGACCAGTAGTAGCTCTTTCAAGCCAAAATTTGTTTCCTTTTAACATGTCTTCACTTTCTTGCTTTTTGGCACTAGTAGATATTTTAAGTTCACGTTATATTTTCTGTGCCTCAGCCCTGAAGTCAAGTATTTCTCCAAGGAGCTCTTGTTCCATTTTGTGGAGAATCTTATTTAGAAGCTAACACTCAGCACCAGGTGTACTCATTGTCCTTGAGGTTATCATGCTCACACGTGCTCTTAGTGGAGAGTTAGGGGATAAATGGATGCATATACATACATACATACATATGTGTAAATACACACTATATATAAAATGCACACGTGGATAACATATACATCTTTATGTTTAATATTTATTTTTATACCTCTCCGTCCGTCAAAAACATTGAGTTCACACTGATTCATTCCACACAGGATTCATTCCAGTTTCTTTCCTTTTATTATTTGTAACTTCCTTTTCCAATGTGACAAACCTGGTTTCCATTATACTTAGGATATTCATAAATTGATTAATCCTTCTGTATGTAATCAATCTCCCATCTTCACTACCAGACCCTCCCCAGGCCGATGCTCTCCTCACTCACTAGGGCTCTGGCAGTCCATGCCCTGCCTTCCCCACACAGATGCTCTCATTATCCTGCTTGGGCTCCAAACCCCCCTGCTGGGCTGCGCTCCCTACATGGAAGCAGTCCTTACCCCGCTCAGGCCCTGACTCTCTGTGCTGGACTATGTGTACACCGTCCTCAGAATGTTCGGCCTCTGCAAACCTGCACCAGGTCTCCTCCTCATGGGGATATCATCCTCACTCACCCTACCCGGGTTCTTTTTTTCTTTATTTCAGCATATTATGGGGTACAGATGTTTAGGTTACGTATGTTGCCCTTGCCCCTTCCCCCGCCAAAGCCCAACCTCAAACAACGCCAACCCCCGGGGGGGGCAACCCAACCGGGGTCCAAAAATGCCCCGGGCCGGCCCAACCCCAACTCCCCCAAGCCGAAGGGCCTCCGCCCAAGCATTGAAAACCCCTGCCCCGGTGGCCCCCCGGAAGGGCAGCCCCCCTGGCCCGGCCGGGGCTAAGGGTCCCAAAGCCAAGCCGAACCCCAAAAGGAAGCAACTCCCAACCCCCCTGAAGGGTGAAAACCCAAAACAAGCCGAACCCCCGAAGAAAGCCCCTGGCCTTCCGCCTGCAACCCAAAAACCCAGGCCAAGGTGAACCCTGCCGGAAAAGCCCCTCCCCACTCAACCAAGCCCCGAAAACCAATAAATGAAATCCCAAAACCCCCCCCGGAACCCAACGCCTCCCCAAGTCCAACTGGACTCTCACATGCTATGCTGGGCTACTCCCTGTGTGTTCTCTTCTCCCTGCTCAGGCTCTGACACTCTGAGCCAGCAGCCCTCCTATGCTGTAGGGGCTTAACACATAATTCTGGGCCACTGTGGCTTCTACTCCCCATTCCTATGTGCTTGGGGACTTTCTTTGTTCTACCCACCTAGCAGCTTTGGAACTGAATTGTTCTGGAAAGAAACGGAAGATGAAGAGAAAGAGAAAAGGCCTGAAAGAGACTTCTTATTTAGAAGAATTTAATGGTAGCTTATATGTAAACTGACTGCATTTCTTCTATATAGAATTTATTCATCTCTCTAATCCACTCACTTCTCTTTCATTCCTAATGGACCTGGAAAAGTACCAATTTTGGAATACTGAAAAACCAAGCATGGATAGGATCTTGGTAGGAGGAATTGGAGTCTTTCTGAAATTCTACATCTTCCATCTTTCAATAACAGGCCACACACACACACACACACACACACACACACACACACACACACACGCTCACACACAATTTTCTCTTTTGGTATCAGAGAAAGTGATAAAGTAGACACATACATATTTCTAAGCAAATTGACTCTGAAGAGGTAAAATTCTACAAAAAGTCCCTATGCTATTAACAGTTCAATGTATTTGTGTCAAGAACACAGCTAAACTAAGATATGATATTGACTTTCTGCGATTTATGTCAAAATCAATTAGAGTTAATCTTGGGCTCAGAAAATTAAGAACCTGTTCATGTTGACATACATTTGCAATGTTGTTTCCAATTCAGCTTCGGTTTTCTATTCATATGCATTATATAATTGTTTTCTACTGAATTGGGAAAAAGGATATCTGAATATAGATTTCAAAAGGAACTTGAGGTACAAAAGCAAACATTAAAGTCTACGTTAAAAGAAAACATTCACAAAAGTCCACATCTTTAGATGTGTTTTCCAAATTAGCTGACTTCCAAGGCCTGTTTTTCCTTTCTCTAGTCCTCCCTTCCTCTTCCCTGCCCCCTCCCCTCACTCTCCTCTCTTCTCCCTATTTCTTTCTTCTTCTATACTCCTGGTTAATCTTCCTTCCTTCCTTCCTTTCTCATTTGCCCTTCCTTCTTTTTTCCCTTTCTTCCTTTCCTTTCCTTTCCTTTCTTTTCCTTTCCTTTCCTTTCCTTTTCTTTCCTTTCCTTTCCTTCCCTTCCCTCTTTTCTTTCTTATTCTTCTGGTTGATCTTCCTTCCTTCTCTTCTTTTCTTTTCTTTTTTTTTCTTTTCTTTTCTTTTTTTTTTCTTCCTTCCTTCCTTCCTTCCTTTCTTTCTTTTTTTCTTTCTTTCTTCTCTACCTTCCCTTCTCTTCCTTTTCCTCCCCTTTACTCTTTTATGCCTTGATATCACTTTCCAGTCTCCATTAATTGACCAATTCATAGTGTGAAATTAGAATTTATAGCATCTTAAGCAGTGTCTGTCCCCCATGGAGTAAAGATATCTGGGCAACTTCCTCCTGTTTTCTAGAAAGTGGAGACAGAGTAGGTAATTAATAATTCAGGAATATATCAAACTAGGCCTATATTCTGAAAAGATATGTGGCTAGTTCAGTGAATTTACTCAAAATTGTCTTTAATCATCCAGGTACTTGGTCTATATGATGTCAAATACACATTGAGTTGTTTAAATGTATTGATACTAATATATATGTAATTATTGGAGAATATGCCATTGAATCACTGGATTTGATCAGAGATTTTGATAATGGAAAAATCATGATTTTCCTATGTAAGATTTTTCATGTATTTTAATGAAAATGTCATATATGTCTCTATATTTATGTGTATCTTGGCAAAATACACAATATTTATAATTAATATCAAAAGTCGATCTTCAAAATTTGTAGTAGCCATATTTTTCAGTCCATTTAAACTATAAAA
>NW_012146078.1:380230-380715 GCF_000956105.1 Propithecus coquereli | reverse complement strand
TCACTATCATTTTTCCTGAAATAGGTGAACCACATAAGACTTTTTTCGGATAGTTGTGGATATTTAATACTACACAGAAAACTTGACAAGTAGTAGTTCTTTAACATAACTTACAGTGTAATTTAAAACCATTTCAATAAACATGTTGTACTGTTACGATGAACTCTCTTGGTCTTCCTTACATTAAGATTGATCTTGGCTGGGCGCGGTGGCTCACGCCTGTAATCCTAGCACTCTGGGAGGCTGAGGTGGGTGAATTGCTCAAGGTCAGGAGTTCGAGACCAGCCTGAGCAAGAGCGAGACCCCCGTCTCTACTAAGAATAGAAAGAAACTATTTGGACAACTAAAAATCTATATAGAAAAAACTAGCCGGGCATGGTGGCGCATGTTTGTAGTCCCAGCTACTCGGGAGGCTGAGGCAGTAGGATTGCTCCAGCCCAGGAGTTTGAGGTTGCTGTGAGCTAGGCTGACGCCACGGCACTCTA
>NW_012146078.1:376988-380180 GCF_000956105.1 Propithecus coquereli | reverse complement strand
AACTTCTTAAGCATAATATATTTGAATATATCAAAAATTTTCTCTATTTTCTGTGCTTTTTCATCTTTTTAAGAAATATTTCTCTTTTCTTAAGTCACAAAGATATTTTCTCCTAAGTGTGTTGCAGTTATGTTTTTCATATATAACACTTTGGTCCACTTAGGATTCATTTTTATAATTGTATTAGGTAGAAATATGTTTTTATTTTTTTAAAAAATGATAACAGACTGTTACTATCATTTAGATTTCAACAGAATTAGTTTTCTAACATTTAACAATATTAAAATTTCATTAATGTTTTTTTCTTCAACTTCTGTATCTCTTATAAACATGTTTTTAAATGTCCAAATGTTTGTTTTATTATCTGGTGATGTTCTTACCATAGATTTCTAATTTAATTTCATCATGATCAGCAAATATAATCTAATGGCAGCAATCTTTTAATTTATGGAAACTTGTGTTATGACAAGTACATACACAATTTTTATTAAAAAGTTCTATATATGCTTGAGAAGACTATACATTATTTACATTCAGGACACAATATTCTATGTATTTCATTCAATAAAACATTTTTAGTGCATTATTCAAAACATTTAACACTTTGCCACTGGGAGTAACGTCAAAGAATTTATTAACATTATGGCATAGGGTAGGTATAGACTATAAAGAAGAGGTACATCTGTACTGGTGCACACCAGCAGATGGTCACTCTTGATAAGTAATATATTGTGTGCTTATTGTCTGCTTGATATTTTAAGAGATATGTTAAAACTCTTGGCTATGACTGACTTAAAATAATTCTTTGAATTCTTAAACTATATTCCATTTTATTAGTGGCATATGTGTTTAGAATTGTAATAACTTCCAAGAGAATTGATTTTTTAAAAAATCGTGATTAAGTAACTCCCTTTATCCTTAATAATGGGTCTGTCTATGTGGTCTTTCATCCTTAAGTCTAGTAGCTGGAGCATCTTCACAGGGAGATCTCAGGGACAGCAAGAGAGTGAGAATGGAAGCTGCAAGACCTCTTGATTCCTTGAGTGGAAGTAACACTATGTCACTACAGCTGCAAGTCATAAGGTCAGCCAGATTCAATAACTAGAGAAATAGATTCTGTCTCTTGATGGGTGGAGCTAGAAGAAATCTATTACAATTTTAATCCACCACAGATTACTTCTGTTTATTGTAATTACCGATGTACTTGGATGTATTTTCCTGCTGTTGTATTTTGAGCTTTATACATATTCAACATTATTTTTCTCATTTCCTATATTATCTTGAATAATTCAGTTTTATTTTTGATTTCATTTTTCCTATGCAGCTATTCAAGATAAATGCTTTGTTTCTACTTTTACCAAGATTATTTAACTTTATGAAGTAAAAAGATAAACACTACCTTACCTTTTAATCAACATAAGGTCCTCAAAAGATTTTAATTCAGTTCGTAACCTCTCTCCCTACTTCTCCAGGATTAGAAGCTATTTCTGTCCAGTATTTTAGTTCTTGTGAACCCCATGAAATCATATATTTTTATTATTACCTTATGTAAACAATGTTTAAATATACCATCATTTATCATTTTCTTGATCAAGTTTTTTAATCTCCTATTTCTACTAAATTCATTTTCTTGAAGTAAGTCTTTCAGCTCTTTCTTTTCTGAGTATCTGTTGACACTCAGATTCCTTCAGGCTTTTTTTTCATGGAAATTTGTTTTTTTACTTATATAAATTTAAGGAGTCCAAATGCAATTTTGTTACATGGATATACTGAGTAGTGGTGAAGTCTGGACTTTAAAAACACATATATAATCCTGGTGAGACAGAGTTTAATTTTTCTTCTCCTCATAAATTAAGAATTCAGTTTCTATTCTCTACAGTTAGAGATAGAAATTTCCCTTGAAGCAGATTTTCTTAATGCAAGAGCTCTGGTGGGTCTGGGGGGTGGGTATAATAAGCCCTTGGACCTGTAAGTTAGCTTCCCTTTTCTGAGACGTCTTGTATAATAATTCCGAGTCTTGGAAGCAGAGTGGACAAATTCACAGAGGAGCCCACAGCCTTCTGGAACATACAGAATTAATATCATGTATATTGTAAATATTTTTACATTTTTTGTATATTATGATGTTTTGGCATCTTAGCCCAGCCTAGAGTATGCCTTTGATATGAAAACTAACCAATCCAGAGTTATACGTCCTCTATCAGTATATGCACCCACAAAGCAATATTCCTCTACCTTTATCATCCCAGGGCAAAGTGTCAGGCAACTAGGACCCATCTCTGTAGCCCAAAACCCACTGAAATGATTCAAACTAGCCAATGCTAAACTGTTCATCCTGTCCTACTGTGCCCTTCCCTTGGAAACCACAATACAGGCAGTGGTCTACACCTTCTCCTCACTTCTCCTTCCTTCCTCGTCACCAGCTGGTGTCTTTCCCATGTGGCCCTGTGTGGTGTGGCTTGCCTTCTGTATCTAGGATCTTGAGTATAATAAATTTAGGTGTTTTTCTTTTTCCCTCTTGAGGCTCTCCTCTGTCTCCTTTTGTGGATGTACCTAACTGACTACCTAATAAAAAGTACAAAATACAATGATGTGAAATTAGGGAAATCTGTTTAAGTAGACCTGATGGCCCTGACTATTTTCCACCAATGGGAAATGACTTAAGAGCCTAATGTTCGCTGCAGAAGTGATCAAAGTCATATTATGAGTGATTGAAATGGTTACACTAGTTACAATCAGAATCCTAGTTTATTCATTTGTAATGAGAAATATAACTTCTAAATAAATGTAATTCTCAAAAGAACTGTAAAACAGTTTTATGCAGACAAGCTAGAAAATCGTATTATCAGAAGTTTGCTTGGTGAGGATGGAAATGGAAACACAGTATACATGATTCAAATATGTAATGGTGTTGAAATCTGGGAAACTACAATCGCACCTGTTCCCATAGATTATATGCTCCCTGGGCCAGGCGTAGAGCCAAGCAAGCAATGTTTGCATCTTCTTTACTAACATTGTTAGTTGCCTTGTGATAATGAATGTATATTAATGTACTAGTTCTTAAACCGTTTGGTCTCAGGACCTCATTACACTTATTGCGGGAGCCAGGGAGTTTTTGTTTTATATGGGTTATTTTGATCAATATTTATTGTATCAGAAATTAAAATGGGGGAAGTTTCACATATTTATTTA
>NW_012146078.1:375401-376838 GCF_000956105.1 Propithecus coquereli | reverse complement strand
GACTACAGGCATGTGCCACCATGTCCAGCTAATTTTTTCTATATATTTTTAGTTGTCCAGCTAATTTCTTTCTATTTTTAGTAGAGACAGAGTCTTCCTCTTGCTCAGGCTGGTCTCGAATTCCTGAGCTGAAATGATCCTCCCACCTCGGCCTCCCAGAGTGCTAAGATTACAGGCATGAGCAATCATGCCCGGCCAACTATATGTATTTTCTCTAGCTTATTTTTGTAGACTTTGTTTATGTATTTGAGGTTTACTCATGTTGATGCTCATAGTTTTAGTTTTTCATTTTCACTACTGTGTAATATTTCATTTTATAATTACATCCATGGACATTTTGACTATTTCCTTTATTTTGTATTATAGACAATGAATCTATGTATATTTGGGGTTATGTGTAGTGCATTTCTACCATCCTAGCTAATAGGTATGTTGTAAATTTTAAAACAAATACAATAATGTAAGAAAAACATTTTTGGTGCTTTGTGGGAGAGGGCAAAATATAAAGAATACTGTGATAAAATATATCTCAAATATCCTAGGAATGGAATTGCTGAGTTTTGTGCTAGGTATATCCTCAAATCTATTAGATAAATTCAAATATGTCTATAAAATATTTGTACTAAGTTTTTTTTTAATTTTATGTTATATATCTTTTATTTATTTATTTGACAAAATAAAAATAGTATATTTAGGGTGTACAACATGATGTTTTGAAATATGTTTACATTGTAGAATGGCTAAATAGAGCTAATTAACATAGGCATTACCCCACATTATTATCATATTTTTGTGGTGAGATTAGATTTTTTTTTTTTTATTTTTTTATTTCAGCAAATTATGGGTGTACATACGTTTAGGTTACGTGTGTTGCCCTTGGTTCCCCCCTCACCGAAGTCCGTGTTTCAAATATCACAATCACAGAGTGTGACCATCCTGTTGCATGTATACTTGATATTGACAGATTGTAAAAACAATTTTGGTAATCTGGTAAGCATGAAATTGTATAAAATTGAAGATTTAATTTATTTGTTTCTGATTTTCAAAGTGATTAAGATTTTTGTTTTGTTTTGCTTTTTTCAGTTTGTTCTTCCTCTTCTATGAAAGGTGCATTGATAATTTTTGTCTATTTTTGCATTGGGATTCATTTCTTCTTATTTAAGTGTTTTTAAAAAATATATATTCTGAATGCCTATCAGTTATGTTTGTTGCAACTACATTTTCTCACCCTTCATTCTTATTTTATGATTTTTGATGAATAATTTCTTAAGCATAATATATTTGAATATATCAAACATTTTCTCTATTTTCTGTGCTTTTTCATCTTTTTAAGAAATATTTCTCTTAAGTCACAAAGATATTTTCTCCTAAGTGTGTTGCAGTTATGTTTTTCATATATAACACTTTGGTCCACTTAGGATTCATTTTTATAATTGT
>NW_012146078.1:352882-368136 GCF_000956105.1 Propithecus coquereli | reverse complement strand
AATATAAGAATTTTGCTAAAAATTATTTTGTGAAAAATACTTCTGGTCTGTTGGTAGAAGTCCATTCCTAGAAGCTGGAAAAAATATTTAATTTAAAACAATTAAAAGGATTAAAATTTTTGTCAACAGGGATCGTGCTTTATCACTAGATATCTTACGGAATTTAGCAGAATGCCTGGTTTATGGTAAATATTCAATAAATATCTGCAGAATATCTAAATAAATGGACAAAACTAAGTGACAAATTGAATAAAAAAATACTTAGAATCATTTTGAGTTTTATTTAATAGATGACTAGGACTTTTTTTGAACTGTTTGTTAACAGAGACAAAAAAAACTCTATATTAAACAAGAATCTGACCTAAAACCATTCTTATGGTTTATGCATAGACATATTCTAACTTCTTTGGGTATTTTCGCTTTGTTCTTCAACGTTGGCAGGAAAGTGATAAGAAGTTTCGCTGTCAATTTAAAAAGTAGTACTTCCTAGTTTCACTGCTATTTGATCTGTGCTTTGTTTATTGTTTGTGACATGAAAAATATGATCAATTAAATCACGTTAACTAAACCAGCTAGGTGCTGACTGCTGTCATGAATTAAGCTACACTTTGAACCAGATTTTATTTGCTGTGCACTGGGTAGATAGCAATAGCTTTTGATCAGTTCTAAGTGGAACAAGTGAACTGACCTATCACACAGAGTTCTTAACAGGAATTTTGCAATTTTCAGGTGCTTGAGTACTAATAAAGTGCTTGAGTACTAACACTTACAAAATAAAAGTCTGGGCCTGAAAAATTGTGTCTTTATAGTAATATTTTTCCTAAATTGTGTTTTGCATACCCATTTTATTATATGAGAGCTTCAACCCACATAATGAAAGTTTACTACTGCAGCTCAGACTTTGTGCCAAAGTAGTGATGCCAAGAGGCAGCTGAAGATGATATGAAACACATTATATCTGACACCAAGTGTTATTGGGTTGCATTGTGTCCCCTCAAATTCACATGCTGATGCTCTAACCCCCAATAGCTCAGAATATGACCTTATTTGGAGATGGGATCTTTAAAGAGGTCATAAAATTAAAATGAGGTTATTAGGATGGAATCTAATCTGAGGAGTGTCTTTATAAAAAGGAGAAATGTAGAGATAGAAACACGTAGATGAAGAAAGCCATGTGAAGATAAAGACAGAGAATGGGGTGATGGCTTATACCCCAATATTGCCAGCAACCCATTAGAAGCTAGGAATTTAAGAGAGAGACATGAAACATATTCTTTCTCACAGGAACCAACCCTGCTGAAACCTGGATCTCAGACTTCCAGAACTGTGAGACAATACAGTTCTGCTGTTCTAAGTCACTCAATTTGTGATATACTGTTATAGCAGCTCTAGCAAACTAATACACCAAGAAATTTAGTCTTTTTTGTTGTTCTGAAGTAAATTACTTCTTTTCAGCTTCTGGGAATCTATTCCCATTAGCAGATGAGCAGCTTATCTAGGGCTAGACTCAGATCTATCTAAGGAGGTTCATTTTTTTAAACATGAATATTGGCATGATGAAATCAATATTTTGGAGGTTATAGATACTGAGACTTGCTGGTATTTAAAAAGATTATTGAGGTTTGTAGATAAAAGCGACAGATAAAGTACATGCTATAGATAGCGTGAAGTACATTGAAAATCAGCCAGGATTATGCCCAATAGGGAACTGGCTAATTACGGTGCTTTTCTGATTAAACCATATTAAAGGTTATTGAGATTGTTGACTCCCTACCTGGCCAGGTAATTATGCTTCACTATCATTTTTCCTGAAATAGGTGAACCACATGAGACATGGTCAATATACAGAATAGTGGTTTATAACTCTCATGCAGTGTTTTGTGATCTTCATGAAAAAAAAATATAGTTGATAATCATCACAGCTTTTATGTCTCTAACATCAATGTGGTAGGCAGAATAATGACCCCTTAAACATGTACATGTCCTAATCTCCAGAACCTTTAAACATGTTACCTTATGAGGCAGAAAAAAAAAAAAAAAAAAGAAACTTTCAGATGTGATTAAGGGTATAGACCTTTTACTGGGAAGATTATCCTGGATTATTCAAGTGAGTTCAATCTAATCACGTGGGGCCTTAAAATTGATGAACATTTCCCAGCTGAGTTCAGAGTCAGAGGGAGATAACTAAGGAAGTAGGATCAGAGGGAGGCCACGTTGCTGGCTGAAGGAAGGAACCATGAGCCAAGGAAAGTAGGCAGCCTCTAGAAGTTGAAAAAGGCAAGGAAATGCATTCTTCTCTGGAGCCTCCAGAAGAGAATGCTGCCCTGCTAACAACAGGAATTTAGCCCAGTGAGACAGACCTATGTTGGAATTCTAACCTACAGAACTGTTAAGATTGTAAATTTATGTTGATTTTAGCTACTAAGTTTGTGGTCATTTGTTACAACAGCGACAGAAAACTAATACAATCAATACATTATCAACAAGTATTTATTGATCATTGTGCGAAGTGCTTTAGAATTATATGTAACAGAGTATAAACAACAATTACAACAATTTATTATGAAACCTGAGATATCAGACTCAATATTTTTAAACCTTTTGTACTCATAAAAATCTTATAAGAAAAAAGAATTTCAGCAATTGGCCCAAGACCACAAATTAATATTCTAGTTTTGTCTGAATTCATGGCTAAATTCTCTTAACTGTGTGCTCTGCTTTCTCTCAGGATTCGTGCTACTGAAGAGTTAACACGCTACATAGAATACTAATTTGTGTTTCATGCTTATTTTTAATAAAAGTAATATTCCAAATAACACTTGGAATTCTCAAGAGTAAATAAATAATATTTGATGTACTACTTTTTTCATATATGTATAAGTTTATTATTTTAAACAAGGTGAGGAATAGAATTCAGAATATACAATGTTTTAGGAGTGGGGGAACAGGTTGGAAGGTTGTTTTGAAGCACGTAGTTTGTGTTTACTAATTTGTTTTTAATGCTCTCTCTTGGACAGAGCAAGAAATGGACTCTGAAACAATCTCTTCATTGGACAAGAAACTCTTCTTAGGAATCTCTTATTTCTTGACAAAGTTTAAGTTTAGCCGCAAAATTCTCTTTTACTTCTCTTTGGTAAGATAATGCACAAGTCTTTGGGAGATAAAAGTTATCTTTAAATACCTCTAAATACCGTAATTTGTGAAGTCCAAAATTCTCTCTAGGAATGATCCAAGTTCACAAGGGACTTATATATTCACGACCTTCTCTGCTTCTTGGGTTTCTGAGGCCATACGCTGTACTACTACCAATATTAACCTTATGAGATTCCATAACATAAACATAGTAAATTTTTCTGAAGACTTCAGTGGTAGAAAACAATGAGTTTCATATCACAAATAATTTCAAATGGAACTATAGATATTCTTATTCTTAAAAAGCTCTTTCACATCCTCACAATTGTTGATTTTTTAAAAAAAATTTTATTCTGATAATATACACATTAAATTAAATTTACCATTTTAACCATTTTTAAGTGCACTGTTTAGTGGTACTAAGTATGTTCACAATGCTGTGCAGCCATCACCACTATCCGTCTTCAGAACTTTTTCATTTTCCCAAACAGAAACTCTATACACAAACAATAACTCCCATTCCTTCCTACCCCTATCCCCCGGCAACCACCATTCCAATTTCCCTCTCTATGTATTTGACTATTCTAGGTACTTCATATATGTGGAATCACACAATATTTGTCCTCTTGTGTCTGGTTTATCTCATTTAATTTAATATATTCAAGGTTCATCTATGTTTTAGTGTGCATCAGAATGTCATTCCTTTTTAAGGCTAAATAATAGTGCATTGTATTTATATACCACAATTTGTTTATCTATTCATCCATCAAGGGGCATTAAGTTTGCTCCCACTTTTTGGCTATTGTGAACAATGTTGCTTTGAACACTGGAGCAGCTTGCCCACTGTGATGGCCTGGATGAAAAATGGGAATGCCAACTCGGCATATTTTTTTCTTGTACTTTGTGTGAATTTAATAGAATAAAAAGACATTTCCTAGTAACTCTAATTAGTCATTTTAATATAAGAAATTATATTTTTAAAAATTATATTTTTAATAATAACCATTGTATAAGTCTTATTTTTTCAGAAAGAGTAACTAAAAAACTTCAGCCTCCAGAATACATGAAAACCATGGCTATTTTAGCTCAAGCCACAGTATGCAGAATATTTCACAAAATATCCAAAGTATGACAAAGGAGGGTGTCTTTTCCTGTCTTTGGAGGGTATGAAAAATAAATCTGGCAAAGGCCAAACTAGAAAGAACCATTTCTCTGGGTAATAAAGAGCCAAAAAAAAAAAAAAAAATCATGGTTTTTCATATTGTATACTTTGAACTCTTAAAAATTTGTTTTTCCTGAGGAGTATAATGTTTTTCACAAGCTTCAGCATTAAAAAATGAGTGCTATATCATTAAACTCAAATATCTAGTCTAATGTTACATACTAGTAATATTTTTATTATGAGCCACAGAAAATATGTTTAGCTCCTATTAGGATTTATTATCAGAAAGGACTGTAAACCCACCTAATTGAAGAATCTGGGGGTAGATCTTACGTTGGACATTAAGACATTTAAATTAGAAGCAGGAAACAATTAAATTCATTCTATAATTATGTTCAGATAGAGAGAAAAATAGATATAATTCCAAACTCATCTATGTATAGTGTTAACATAATTCACACTAGAGAATTATGATCAAAACATTGGACTGTAGGAGACAGAAAGAGAGATTTGATCGGAAATCTCTGTAGTTTTTTTCTAAGCTTGAACTTTTGTGTTCCTGTGGTGACACTATCTATGTAACTCCTTACAGCTTCCACACGGTTTCCTACAGAAGGGACCATTATAAATGCTTATGGATTCTACGATGGAGGTAATAAACAGAATTTCCTTATAATATTAAAACAATACAGAATCTGAAAAAGTTTCATTATACATTTTAGGAAAAACCTACAATTATAGGGAACCCCATCTGGGTGCTGAACATCTGATTATTTGGAGGCTACAAAATATAATGGTTTCTTTCTGAAATATTGATAAACCCTAAATTTATTAATCAATTGAAATTTATTTTTCACAATTATTTAAATCATTTAGATCTCATAATTTCAAAAACGGCTTAGCATTCTCTAAATATAGAACATTAGTTACTCCTTAGATAAATTTCAAGTTCTTATAATTACACTGGTAGGGAAAAATATTTACTTTTCAAGCAAACTAAATGTGACACCTAATCATTCAGGCTATTTGCCATCTGGTGCAAATATTGAAGAATAGCTCCTACTTCCCTCTAGTGTGATTCAGCAATAAGGAAGCATCATCTACTTTCTAAAAGGTCAAGTGGAATATTAATTAAAAACTAATTACAGCAATTAAGAATTGTGGGTAGTTAATTTGTACTCAGTAGCTCTTGATTTACAAGTTTTACTAGGCATTACTTTTCCTGGCTATTACTAATATTATAGATATGTTCATCATAGTATCTATAGAGAATAAAATGTATACTGAAATTAAAAACCCATAAGTCTTTCCAAGCTTGTATTATAAGCCAGCTAAAATGATTTCCATTTAACTTTTTAATGAATTAGGCACATTCACAACTAGTTGAGTTTCAATTTACAGAGGAATATATTCTTTTACATGACATACTCCTTTTGTATTACTCCAGATTTTAGTGTCAAATTTCCCAACAGTATCATTGTTGATTTGTTTTTCAGATATTTTTTACATCTTGGCATTAATCTGTTTTAGCTTCTCTTTTTCACACACATTAATACATTATAATTTACTTAAAGGAATAAGTCCATTATATTTTGGGTGAGAAAAAATACTCATCTGCCTTCCTCACATAGAAGCCGTAATATTCATGTGTTATATCAATTCTGGTGCCTGTGAGGCTGCCCATGAAGTAGATCCAGGTGAGCCACCTAATTCTGCTGTTCCTCTGAATTCTCTTCAAATTAAGAGACACCTTGTGACGTTCCAAGTTGTGATATCATAAACTGTGGGCAACATTGTGACTATGTAGGAACCCATTTAGAACCCAGAGTTGATAAGAAGATTATTTTAAGCTGAAGATATTTGGGATTCAACAGATGCTGAAAGAAACCTTCTCTGAGAAACTTCTGGAAAACGAGGCTGTGTAAATTTCCTTTTCAGGACAGCTTTTACCACCATAAAGGAAACCAACAGTAAGCCTACTATAAATCCCTTCTCTCAGGAAGTTTTATGGCTGTGACGAAGACAGAAAAACTACCTGCACCTGAATGAACAAGCATTATCCCAAACTTTATCTCTTATTTGTTCTTCTAGCAATTCCTTTGTTCTTTCCATGGAAAACTTTTCTCCCCCTCCCTTTTCGCTACTAAGTTAGAATAATATATAAGCCTCTAACTTTAACTATTTATCAAGCTACTTTTTTTGTAAATTCCTGTATGCATATGAATATTTTTTCTCCTGTTAATCTGTCATTTTGCAGCCCTCCAGAATTTAAAGTCAGAGGGTAAAGGAAAGTTTTTCCTCTCCCCAAACTACATATTTTCTTGGAATAAGAAGGTAGGGAGAACTTGAGAACACACAGCTGCCCCACGGAATGTAATAACAGCTTAGATTAATTTGGCTGCTATAGTTCACAAAGCGTTTTATAAATGTTAACTTATTTAATCCTTATAATAACACTAAGAAATAGACATTATTAAATTTTAAGAATCGTTATTTATAAAGAATGAACTAATGGAAAAATTCAGCGTTTTAAAAAATAATTTGGAATAAGGTGTGGATTTTGAATTTTACTTCTTAGTCTTTCAAAGTTTCTTGGAATTTTCTTACTTCGGTTTCTTAATCTTAAAAATGGGAATAAATATCAACCAATGACAAGGCTGTCAACCAAATTTTATTGGAAACTATAACAATAGATGCCATTTATCATGGATTTATTAGATATCAGTCACTGTGCTAAGAGGTGGTTTATGCCTATCATCTCATTAGATTGTTGCAACCACCTTATGGGGTAATGATAATAGTTCATATTTGTGTTCTGCATACCATGTTTTAAACACAGTCCAGTGCTTCCATATGTTCACTCACTTAATAATCACAAAATATTATTATTACAAATGAATCATATACCTTTGTCATTATTAACATTCATAGATGCGTCAACAGTTGTATGAAGACTCTAAGGAACTAACCCAAGGTCACATGGCCATTCCGAGGTAGAGCCAAATTTCAAACTTAGGAAGCTTGGCTTCACTACTATGCTTACTGCTCTCTAGTAAAGAAACATCCCAGCAGAGCACAGTAAACAAAGTTAGTGGTCAATAAAAGATGCTCTTCTCGCTTGTTTTCCTCCTCAGTGTACAAGTAAAGGAAGCAGAAGAAAAAAGTAAGCAATTTACCAGAGATCACACTATGAAAAAATGAAGCTGGACTCAAACCAGTCCTATATTCAAGTTTACTGCTGTGTTTTATTTATTTTGTTTGTTATTTGTTTATTTTTTTTACTTCCCTACTTCACAGCTGTCATGCACATTCATGTGCTAGTTGAAATAAAACAGGCTTTGGCCAACAAATGTCTTGATTATATACATTGTAGTTTTTGTGATGATTCTTTAAAATTAGACCATTTCCAAAACAAATTTCTTCTCATATCTTATGAGCCCAGGGCAGAAATCTCACAAAAATATTAAAACCTCCAATCCCAGAAATTCTCAAGGCTAAATGCACACACACTTTAACAGTAACAGGCTATTTTTCAAGTACCCATGCAAAATATTAAGGCTAAGATATTGAAGAAGACTTAAAAGACTGATGTAAATTTACCAAACAGTGGGATTTGGGTGATAATACTCTTCTTAAATATTAAACTACCATCATATAGAGACGGCACCAAAACTTGTTCTCCAGTTTTATTTATTTCCCACAGAAAATAAACGATCACTCGAAGATTAGAGAACAGCCTCTTTACTGGGAAAAGCTGTGTTTTTAAATATTATTACACTGTAACTTGTATTATGGTAGCTTGATTAAGTTTTGGTCTCCTTCAGCACCCAGAGGGAACTCCTCTAAAGCGAGGAGCATGTCTTACTTGTTTTTGCATTCCTAGTGGCTTAGCTCCTGTAAACCTCTCCTCACTTGCCTTGCTCTTATTTCAATCATAAACTGCCCTCCCCACCTGTGTTCTGAGATTTATGCCCTCACACCACTTCAAGGATCACCGTCTATCAAGTATTCCCCCTCTCATGCATCTCTCAGCTGGTTGTACCTTAAAGATTTAAACACACTGTGCTCCGTTCATGTTAAAAAGCAATAACAGCAACAGCCACACCACAGAGCTCTCTCATCCCTAAGTCATCGTTAATAAGCACACTGTTTCTTTTCTTCCAAAGGCAAGACTCATAAAAATAATCTGTCCTGATGATCTCTATTTCTAACACATTTATTGTCTAACATGTTACAGTCTGACTTTATCCACAAGTCCAATAAAACTATTGTAATTACGGTTACATGGTTATTTGTAACCATGTTATTCCTACATTAGATCAATGAATACTATTCAATTCTTAGTATTGATGTTTAAACTAGTCAATACATACCAACTTTTTCTTTAATGTCTGAGTTCTGAAACAGTTGAGAAATAGGGCATAGGTCAGTGAAAATAGAGATTAAAATATTAGCATATCACTAATAATACTTAAATCGAAGGATGTGGATTCTATGTGTGGCCAAATAGGCTTTCTAACACTCCCATGAATCAAATGTATCGGCCAAGCCATAGTCAAACCCTTTCAAACGTTTTAGGCTACTTCTTTCAACACACCGTTGCGATTTGTCACTCTCTCTGGAGAAAGAGCAGCCAGGAAAGTTCCTTTAAGAGCAGTTTCTTTACATGGAATCATGAGGCCAGGGATAAAGGATGTCCTTCTGTTGCACTTTTCCTACTTTACCTATGTGTGTATATATGACATAATTATCATATGCTCATCATTGAACTTCTCTTTTTTCCCTGTCTTGGTGACGGTCATTTTATTCTCATTTCTATTATAGCATACATCTTTTTTTGTTGCTTGTCAAACTCCTCCATGAGCTTTACATTTAACTTTTTTAATGAGTTGTACTTTAAATTTTCATTCTTCATTTTCTCTTATTTGCTGCTGTAGTTTGGATGTTTGTCTCCTGAAACTTCATGTTGAAATCTGATTCCCAATGTTGGAGGAGGTGGGGCCTAATGGGAGATATTTGGGTCATAGAAGCAGAAACCTCACGGATGGCTTGGTATCATCCTACTGGTAGTAAGTGTATTCTCACCCTATTAGTTTCCAAAGAGCCTGGCTCTTCTCCCCTCTCTCTCTTGCTTCCTCTCTCACCATGTGATATCTGCACTTGCCAGCTTGGCTCCCCTTGGCCTTCTGCCATGAGTGGAAGCAGTCTGAGGCCCTCACCAGAAGCAGATGCTGGTGCCATGCTTCTTGTACAGCCTGCAGAGTGGTGACCCAAGTAAATCTCTTTTCTCTGTAAATTACCCAATCTCAGATGTTCCTTTATAACAACACAAATGGACAAAGACATATAGTATATGCTGACCTTGGGTCATTTTATTCATATGTATCAGTCTTTTTTCCACTTTTGTGGTGTTGATTCTAGAAAATGTATCTCTACCTCACATCTCTTTTCAGGGTCCAAAACCCACAAACTAAACCATCTATTAGAGTGTTCTCAGGGAAGTCTGGTAACCAATTCAAATTCTGTGTCCATACTTCAACTCATAATCTTTCCCCTGAAATTACTTCCACAGTTAACAGCACTATAATTCACATAATTACCCATTTTAGACACTCAAGGATTGTCGTCTTCTACTTCCTATATCTTACCCCACTATTTTAACATTTTCAATGTGTTATGGATTTTTTACCTTTATTTCTACAATTCTTAGAATTTTAACTCAAATTTTCATTTTTACTTTAATTAGTGCAACAGCATCTGGATTTGCATTCCACACTCAGTTATTTCATTTCTCTCCAATTTTTTAAATGATTAACAATAAACTATTTAAAAAACGATAAACTTTTTAAAAAAGCGAATCTGATTTTACTGTGTTCATGCTTAGTGCATTAAGACTCAGGTGATTTGGCTCAAAAGATTTGGTCAATCAGCTGGTGAAAACAAGTTAATGATTGCAGAATTTTATTGAAACTAGAGTTCAGATAAAAATAAAGTTCCTTAGACTTTTCTATTTCTAATTGTTATAAGTATTATACATTGATATTATGGGGCTGTTTTTAAGTTCTTTATATGACTTGAGTGTTTTTGTCTTTCTGAAGTGGTTCTCCAAGTCAATTATTTTTCTTTGCCACTGCACATAATTGCAAATTTGAAAACAATATAAATATCACAAAATAGTACAAAATTTTAGAGAACTTAAGTGGTTAATAATAGGAGATTTGTTGAATATAAATTTTGATTATAAAACAATATGCATGTTATTCTTTTGAAAAAGTATGTATAAATATATACAGAAAATATGAAATAAAAACAAAATAGGATAATAAACGAGAAAAAGATAAATTGTCTTGGGGTTGATAGGTGATTTTTTGGTCTTTTTCCTGGCTTCTCTTATTTACTTTTATTTTCTATGATAAATTTAAATTGTGTGTTTAATAAGTTAAATTAATTAAAAATAACTAGGAGTAAAAGAAGGAATCTGAAATTTTGGGGTTATTTTAACCCATCTAAATCATTTTTCAGTACTTATTCCTGATCTATATGGTAATGTTTTCATAATTTTAGAAGTATTCAAAATAGAAATTTATAATTTTAATCCAGCAATCCCAACACAAGTGCCCATCGATTCATGAGTAGATTAACAAAAAGTTGTATATGTATACCATGAAATACTACTGAGCCATACAAAGGATGAATTGCCTTTTGCAACAATTTGGGTGGAATTGGAGACCATTATCCTAAGTGAAGTATCTAAATAATGGAAAGGAACACCACATGTACTCCCTATTAAACTGGAACTAGCTGATAAGCATACATGAGCGCAGAGGGAATTAAAACAGTGGAAATCAAGCAGGGGGAAGGGATGGGCAAAAACCTATCTAACGGGTACAATGAACACTATCTGCATGGTGGGCACACTTACAGCCCTAACTCAAGCATTACAAAAGCAATCCATGTAATAAAAAATATTTCTACCCCTATAATATTTTTAAATTTAAAAAAAAGAAATTAGATTAAAACAAAGACAAATAATGTTGTGACTAGCATTAAAAATTCTCTTGACAAAAATGAAGTGCAAATATCTGATCAAAACAACACCCTTTGGCAATAATGGCACAGGTCAATTTATCTTTGTAGCCTAATAGATAAAGTTCTGCGCTTTCACTTCAGCAGCCTAGATTTGATTCCTGGGCAGTGAATGATCCTGTTCTGGTTTGATATTTGTATAACTTTCACTGTTCATTGATTCTCTTTCCTTTTGTGCATAGCTATTGCTTTCCTGTATTCTGTGGAGGCATATGGGGCTTTTAGATATTTATGCATAGATATTCAGCTGAAGAACTGGGGCCCTGGTAAATATGACTGGACAAAAAAAGAAGAAAGAAAAGAAAAAAGAAAATATGCTCTCTGTAGGAAAACTGTTTATTCTTCACTTCTCAAAAGACATTCCAAAAAGCAGTTGCTGGCAATGGAGCTTTATTGACATAAATAGGTGAAATGAGAGTTTAAACTTCCCAATAACTTACAATACAAATTTTCTTATTTACAATTGAAATACCTCCCTATGCTGCTGTTATTATTTCCAAGCAAGCATTTGAATGCTCACAGTAATCCTTCAATAAACAGCAAATCAAAATGAAATAAAACATATAAAGTATTTAATCCTCCAAAATTACACAGAAACACAATATTAACACATATATCTAATAACTGAAAAGTTGACTCTTCAAGATCTAATCTGTGGTAGAGTTCAACCTTTAACTATTTATTGAATTTGACCCCCTTTCTTGCTTCACTAAAATATTGACTTCCCTGAATTTTTGTTCTCTCCTTATCATACATATCAAAGGCAAAAACAAATGGTAACAGCTTGCAATCTCTCTTTCAAAATAAAGCTATAATTGCCACAAACCATGTGCAATGTCATAGAGAGACCTTGGAACACTAAAACTGCCCATCTCTATATAGACGTGATTCGTTAGAAAAACGAAATTTTGCCCATCAGTATTTTTTTCAGTACTGTTCTGAAATGTTGCCAAAATTTTACCTTCTTTCAAGCAATCAAAACTAAAAAGGGTTTAAACTTTCATCTGGGAAACTAAATGGGTGCTCCAATGTTATTCGTGTAATGGCCGATAGATGAGGTGGCAGCTGTCACCAACAAAACTTCCTAATGTTTCCATGTAGTGTCTACTCAGCAGCTGAATATTAGACACTGCTTGAAGCTCATAATGGTTGCCACAAGTTTCATTGACTTGATATTGTCTTTGTCTTTGGAAGATACTTCCCCCCACCCCGACTTTATCAGTAACAGAAACACAGTTTTGTCTTCATATTAGACAGAATCAGAGCTGCTCCCTGTGAAGCACACATATTACCCTACTCAGACAGGGATGCATCTCAGAAAGACATCCTCATGAAAACAGAATTAGAGCTTTAATCGACTACATCTTGAAGGTCAAACATGTTATAGTTGTAAGCAATAGAGAAAAAGAGGACAGCACATACATTAGATGCCAAAATTCCCTTGGTAAAATTTCTCGGGTTTTGAGTACTTGAGAATTTTGAGTTTGTTGTTCTTAAATCAAACTGAGCCTTGTTGTATGTGTGATAGCTCAGTGTCTCTATTTTCTTTTCCTTTTAAGACAAGATTGCACAGTTTTCTTTCACAGAGGAACATTATGTTGCCCATGCATACTTAGTCTGAGCCAACTTTCCAGCTTCTGAAATATAATTATGACAGCATTTTAACCTTTCTCCTTGAGAATTTTTGGCTCTTATATGAGAGAAACTGAAGTGTGTCCAAGCTTTTCATCCTACAGTTTGTGGAGGAATCTCTTCAGTGTGTATCACATGGCTCTTACCTTTTGGATTAAAAACTCTGAAGCTTTCCTCTGTGAAAATAGATTTAGATTTTCTTACAGTCTTACACTTAATTAGAGGAGACTAAAGCCATGAAAAGGAAATGTTGAGAGAATAAGATACTAAGGGGTTGGAGCAACGTGTACAGCCTCATCTTTGAAAGTAATAGTGAGAATACGGCTGAAGAGAAGACAAGATTGGATGAGGTTTCAGTGTCTACTTTAAAATGAAAACCCTTGAGCCTGTGTTGAATTATTCGGTGAAGTTTTCACTATTAGTGAATATATTCTCTAATAATTCTCTATTTACTAATGAAAATCATTGAATAAACTTTAATTGCTCACAGTTCTATTCTTCTTAAAAGAACACTCATAGTTTTACATCTAAAATTGCATCTCTGCAAGGAGTGATAATTTATCCAGAAGCCTTGTGCTCCTGGCTCTACTTTGATATTCTCACCTGCCAAATTGGCTTTGGGAATTTTGCCATGACCCAAAATGCACGTGAAAATGCACTGATTGTCTCTCCTGCCCTCCAAATGACCCCAATTCATACAAAAATGCTGTCATTTTCATGGACATTTGACTCCAATGTAATTTTTAGCTCATTCTTCCTTGACACTTATTTCCAAGTCCCATCAAATCATTGTAATTTCTGACATTCAGCTGTCACTTATCCTTCTCCACTGCAACTATCATTCCTCAAGTCTCACATGCTTGTTTTTTTCAGTAGTCTTTAAGCTATCTCTGTTCTCTTACTCTAAACATTATGCATGTGCTTGCTAGATAAAACTTTTAAATATTGTGTTCGCTAAGATACAATTCCTTGGTTAAAAATTTTTAATAAATTTCATTTGCATAGACCTCAAACTCTATAAAACCCACTGAGAAATACCACACTAGAACATGTAAGACCATGGGGAGAGATTACTCAAGAGAATTGGTTGAAAACAAATTTTTGCAAAAATGTAAAGTTGTTATAAATTGGTAAAAAGAGAACATTTTGGAAATTTTACATATTTTAACATTCTAAGTATAAAATATGTGACATTACAAATTTGTTTCCATCTTAAATTTTTTTAGCCATTTAGTAGACAGTAGATGGTTACATCCAAAATTAGTGATGTTTATCATGATTTAAGGTGTATGTTGAAATTTTAAGAAATATAAAAAGCATTTTTGGTTTCTTTGGCATTTCTTTTTAAAAAATTCATGCTTATGCTATAGCTATTTCACTGTATTTCCAATTATTTAATTATTTTCCATACCTCAAGAAAATTTACCTGAAGCAAATTGATCTGAGCTGACTTTCTAATCTGCATACAAATGCCAGAGAATACATATATAGGACTTGTTGCGGTATTATTCATTGGGGATAACTCATAAAGTTAGATCCAGCAGCAGGCTTCAAGGTCTCTTATTTTCCAGGGTTCTGTGGGACTTTTAAACTGCATGAATAGTAAAGTATAGCCTCTTCCTTAGCATGACCAGGGTCTGGGGCCAACTTTTGTTCTCGTAACTGTATGACATGACAATTCAGTGGTGTATTTCACAACGTGAGTACTTATACTTGGAGATGTATCTATCTTTTTAGTCAGATAGTTAGACTGGGGTTTGGTATTACAAACTGGTAGAGATGAATTAAATTAAGCTCAAAGTCATGGCAAGTTTCCATGGGGATTTGCAACAGGCCAACTTCTTTTCTGGTAGGCCAGCTTGCGAACATGATTTTGGATAAGAAAATTGTGTCTTTCACCAGCCCCTAATTTATATTTTGAAAAGCATGGAACCTATTGTATTTTCATAACTTTTTTTTTTCTGTTTTTTATTTTTTATTTCGGCATATTATGGGGGTACAGATGTTTAGGTTACGTATGTTACCTTTCCCCCCCGCCCCCAGTCCGAGTTTCCAGTGTGTCCATCCCTCGGATGATGTGGTTTGCACTCTTTGTGAATGCATATACCCGTCCCTTCCTCCCCCCTCCCCTCTGCCTGACATTCAATAGATGTTATTCTTATATGTGCACTTATGTGTTGATCAGTTAATACCAATTTGATGGTGAGTACATGTGGTGCTTGTCTTTCCATTCTTGGGATAC
>NW_012146078.1:351157-351747 GCF_000956105.1 Propithecus coquereli | reverse complement strand
TGGCTATATGAGGATGGTTTTATATCTGGGTTCTCAGTTCTGTTCCACTGATCAATGGCTCTATTTTTGTGCCAGTGCCAAGCTGTCTTGATTACTACAACCTTATAATAAAGTGTGAAGTCTGGTAAGTTAATACCTACCATTTTGTTTTTATTGCCTAGAGTTGTTTTTGCTATGCAGTTTCTTTTCTGGTTCCATACAAAGAGTAAAATTAATTTTTCTACATCTGTGAAGAATGATGTTGGTATTTTAAAAGGGATTTCATTGAATCTGTAGATCATTTTGGATAATATAGACATTTTAACAATGTTGATTCTGCTGACGCAAGAGCATGGTATGGTTTTCCATCTGTTTACGTCCTCTCCTATTTCTTTCCTCAATTTTTCATAGTTCTCCCTGTAGAGGTCTTTTACCTCCTTACTTAAATATATTCCTAGATACTTTATTTTCTTTGTTGGTATTGTGAAGGGAATTGAGTCTTTGATTTGGTTCTCAGTGTGACTGCTATTGGAGTATATGAAAGCCTCTGATTTGAGTGTATTCATTTTATATCCCGAGACTTTACTGAATTCATTTATCAATTCCAGGAG
>NW_012146078.1:347451-350163 GCF_000956105.1 Propithecus coquereli | reverse complement strand
TGCTTTGGCTGTGTCCCACAGATTTTGATAACTTGTGTCACCTTTGTCATTTAGTTCAAAGAATCTTTTGATTTCCATCTTTACTTCCTCATTTATGAAGAAATCATTCGGTGGAGAGCTGTTTAATTTCCATGACTTTGTGTAGCAATGAGAGTTTCTGTTGGGGTTGATCTCTATTTTTATTCCACTGTGATCTGAAAAGATGAATTGTATGATTTTTATTTTTTTAAATATTTTGAGACATGCTTTGTGTCAAAGCATGGTCAATCTTAGAGAATGTCCCATGAGCTGATGAGAAGAATGTATATTTGGTGATTTGGGGGTAAAATGTCCTGTAAATGTCAGTCAGGTCCATTTGTTCTAGAGATCTGTTTAAGTCCATTATTTCTTTGTTAATTTTCTGTTTGGAGGATCTGTACTGTGCTGTCAGTGGGGTGTTGAAGTCTCTGACTATAATGGTGTTGCTGTCTATCAATTTGTTTAGATCAAGTAGAGTTTGCTTTATGAATCTGGGTGCACCTAAGTTGGGTGCATACGTATTTAGAATTGTTATGTCTTCTTGTTGAACTGTATCCTTCACTATTATTTAGTGACCCTCTTTGTTTTTCATTACTTTTGGTGATTTAAAAACTAAGCTATCTGAGATCAAAACTGCCACACCAGCCTTCTTTTTGCTTCCATTTGCTTCAAATATTGATTTCCACACCTTTACCTTGAGTCTAAATGCATCCTTGCAGGTTAGATGCATTTCCTGGACACAGCAGATGCTTGGGTTGTTTTTTTTTTTTTTTCCATTCAGCCAGCCTATGTCCCTTCGAGGGGAGTTCAAGCCATTCACATTTATTGAGAGAATCGGTAAGTGGGGTGAATCACTGTTTATTCTGTTGGGTTGCATATTGTTGCTTTGTTTTCTCTCTTGAGCCCTTGTGGAATCTAGCCTTTGATCTTTAACTTGTGAGTGGTTTCACATCCGAGAGTGTTTATTGTGCTGATCCTGTGTAATTCTGTTTTGAGTACTTCTTGGAGAGCTTGTCTTGTCTTGGTGAATTTCCTCAGTCTTTGCTTATCTGAGAATGTCTTCATTTCTCCTTCATATATGGAACTTAGTTTAGCAGGGTACAAGATTCTAGACTGGCCATTATTCTGTTTCAGAAGAGTGAGTATGGGGCCCTGGTCTCTTCTTGCTTGTGGAGTTTCAGTTTAGAAGTCTGGAGTTATTCTGATGGTCTTCCCTTTGTATGTTACTTGTTTCTTTTACCTGACAGCTCTTAGAAGGGCCTCTTTAGTGGATATTTTGGTCAATCTGATGACTGCGTGACGTCGTGTCTTCCTATTTGCATTGAATCTCCCTGGAGTCCGTTGAGCTTCTTGTACCTGTATATCTAGATTTTTAGCAAGGCCTAGGAAATTCTCCTGTATTAATTCTTCAAATAGCTTATCTAGCCCTTGAGTGTTTTCCTCTTCACCTTCTGGATCCCCTATCACCCTCAGGTTTGGTTTTTTCACATAATCCCACATTCTTGTAGGCTTATTTCTTTTGTTTTAATTTTCTGCTCTATCTCTGTGACTGTCTTATTTAATTGGAAGGAGTTGTCTTCAATCTCTGAGATTCTTTCTTCTGTTTGATCTCCCCTGTTCTTGAGGCTTTCCCCTGTGTTTTGTAGTTCCCCAAATAAGCTCTTCATTTCCAGGAGATTCGTTTGATTTTTCTTTAATGTTTCAATTTCTTTAGTGAATTTTTCTTCCAAGTCCTGGATTTTTTTTTGTGATTTCTTTGTGTTGGTTATCCATTTTTTCTTGCTATCATTCAGTTTTCTTACGATCCATGATTGAAATTCTTCTTCTGTCATTTTAGTGTTCTGAGTTTTGTTAATGTCCATTGCTGGGGAGCTGTTGTTCCTCTTTGGGGGTGTGCTTTCCGTTTGAGTCTTCATACTTCCAGAGTTCTTTTGCTCGTTCCTTCCCACCTGGATCAGTTGTTCCTTCTTGCCTTTAGATTTTTTTTGTTTAATGACACACCCTGTTTAGTCTCTGAGCCAGTAGGTGGTGTTTGTTGGTGAGATTCGACCACACTCTTTATGATGAATCAGTAGATGCAGTAAAAGGGTGTATAGGATGACCTCCCTGTCAGTAGGTGGCACTTGCTGGGAGGAGCGAGTTGCAGTGCTGTTTTTGGGTCCTGTAGCCAGTTCTTGTTCCTCTTGAGAGGCCCTCTTGGGCCTTGGGTGGTGGGTGAGTCCCTGCGACTTCCAGGTGTGTCCTTATTCTCCACCTCAGTGAAGGGAGTGAGTCTGGGTGGGGCTGGGTTGGGTAAGCCTGCCCTCAGGCTCCACAACTGCTGTTAGCAGGGTCAAAGGTCTATTCTTTGTTTCTGTGCAAAGCTGCTGGGAGGGGCTGAAATGGTTCCACTCAGTTGAAAGTCTGGGCTTGGGGGTGGGGCTGTCCAAGACCCGCACTCTGAAGCAGGTCTTGCTCCCCTCCACTCTCCCCCTCTCCGTGGCCTCTCTCAGGCCTCTACCAGCAAGCGGGACCTCAGGCCGATGTATCTCCCCTGGCTGTGACATGGGCTGTGAGGTTCCTTACCCAGGATCGCAGCCTGAGCTGGGTGCACAGCCCTCTTTTGGGAGGAGGGTTGCTGATCCGGCATGCTGATCTGCCCCTGAAGGCGCACACTCCTCAGTAGGCTCTTTCACAGATCTCCCTTTTGTGCCC
>NW_012146078.1:344050-347346 GCF_000956105.1 Propithecus coquereli | reverse complement strand
GTGCCCAAGCTGGATCGATTTCACTCCACCTCTGGATTTGCCCCGCTTTCCTGGAGTCCCTAGGCAAGCGGCACCTGGGAGGGCTGGCAGGGAGGGAGCTCACAGTCTGTGTACCCCTCAGTCTATTGTACAGCCCCAAAAGGAAAGGCCCCTGTTCCTTGGAGATGCCTCTGTGTGATGGCTAAATTGTCTTTCTGGGCACCTACGGGTAGGGAGGGGGAAGGAGAGAATGGAACACTATGGCGTCTGCCACTAGGCTCGGGTCTGCGCGCGGTGACGTACCCCAAGGAAGCTGGGAGCCCGGCGCCGTGTCAGGGGCCACTGCTCACTGGCGGCAGCCGTCTCTGAACTGGTGTCGGCAGGTCTCTCCAACCGCTCAGGAGCCCACCAGCAGTCCGAGATGCAAGGGAGGGGGAAGTTATCTGCTCCTACCCTTGTCTCTGGTCTCCAAGCCTCTCGGGGACATTTCTCCTTCCAGTTCTCCTCCACAACGTCTTCCCATGAAGTCTCCTGTAGTTTCAGGCACCCTTCCTTCCGACCCTCACCCGATCTATGTTTCTCTGCTAGTTTATTTTTTTCTCTTTCTTCTAAAATTTTTCTTTTTTGCAGAGACACTCTGACTGGCAGCTTTTCTCTTCTGCCATCTTGGCTCCTCCCCCTGTATTTTCATAAGTTTTAAATCTTTTAAATAATCAAGTTTGTTACTTGAATCTATATCTTATACCTTGCACAAACGTGAATACAAAATTGATTGTATATGTAAAATAAAACATGAAAATTCTTATAGAAAAACATAATTTTTTTATAGATTTGGGGCTCAAATTTTCTAATTTGGCTCAAATCCTATAACTATAAAATGCATGATTGATCGTTTTTCCCAAGAACAAAAGAAGAAAAAGATGGGGGACAAAATGTAAAAGGATACTATTTATTCCATATTTTTCACAGTTTAAAGTCTTTGCATAATATTCCTAATTCAAACCATTACGTTAAAATGTAAAAATATAAAATATAAAGAGACAAAGCAAGACTAAAGTTTTTTTATAATTTTTAAAACATATTATCTCTGCAAGTTATTTTGCCTTTATCTCTATCATTAAATATTTTTTATTTATTTAGCTTTAACCATTTTAGTCATGGGAACTTGAGCTGTTAGAGCTTTATTCTGACAACTATCATGTGTGCGTGGGTTTAGTGTCTACGTGTCTGCCTGGCACAAGATCAGCAGGCTTTTACTAAAGGGTTGAACAAATCTATTTTTTCCCTTCATGAATTTTCTAAGGCAGGAGTTCCACACTAAGAAATTTCACTATGTTAATATAACAATCATCAATATATCATCCAGCTTCCAGGAACATATCCCCATTTGCCAAGCTCATAAGATTACTATATAAAACTATAATGATAATTTATCCATTCCAAATAAGATGTGCTGCCACCCACCAAAAGAAATGTCCAAGTTAGTATGTACTCCTGCTGTGGTTTGAATGTGTGCTTGAAAGTTCATGTGTTAGAAACTTAATCCCCAATTCAACAGTGTTGAGAGGTGGGACCATTGGAGATGACTGGGTCATCAGGGCATTGCCCTCATGAACAAATTAATGTTATTATGAGGGAGTGGGTTAGTTGTAGTCAAAATGGGTTCCTGAAAAAGCATGAGTTTGGTTCCTTCTTTCTGCCTCTCTGTCTCTCTCCGCTTGCCCCCTCCTCCCATCTTCCTCTCTCTCTCCCTCTCTTTGTAGTGTGCATGCTCTCTTGCCCTTCTGCTTCCCACCATGACATAATGCAGCACAAAGGCTTTCACCAGATGTTGCTATGATGGTCTTGAACTTCCCAGCCTCCAGAACCATGAGACAAGTAAATGTTTGCTCATTATAAATTAGCCAGCATGTGATATTCTGTTATAGCAGCACAAAATTGACCAAAACAATACTTTACCTTCAATTGGTCCATTCCTAAGCATCCCTGAGTATAGATCGTAAACATCCCTTACGTTTTTCAACATTTCTCTGTTCCTACTGTCAATTCTATGAGCACGCAGACCACCATCATCCTTCCATAGTACCACAGCTTTCACAATTATGTCCCTGCATCTTACTCTGCATAGTAAATTCTTCAGAAAGAGGTTTCTAAATTAGAACTTTATCATATAACTCTTCTGGTTAGAAACAATTAATACGTTCAGATTATAATGAAGATAATGTCTCTGTACTTTAACTTAGTTTTCTGAAGACAAGAATGATTTGATTTCTGCCTGAATCCTTCCCTACCCTTATCTTTCACAAGTCCCTACCACCTTGACATTCTCGATTTCAAAATACTGATTGATGGCATCATTTCCAAACTCTACCAAACTTAAAATGAGGAACTGATAGCAAATATCTTCAAACTGTTCCAAGAAATTGAAGAGGTGAGAATTCTCCCTAACTCATTGCATAAGGCTAGCATTACCCTGATTCCAAAACCAGACAAGGGCTCAACAAAAAAAGGCAACTATAAACCAATATCCTGATGAACATAGATGTAAAAATCTTCAACAAAATACTGGTAAACCAAATTAAACAGCACATGAAAAAAGATAATACATCATGATCAAGTGGGATTTATTCCAGGTATGCAAGGATGGTTCAACATACACAAATAAATAAAAAAGACACATCACGTCAACAGAATGAAGGAAAAAAATATGATCATCTCAATAGATACAGAAAAAGCATTTGATAAACTACAGCATCCCTTCATGAGAAATTCTCTCAATAAAACAGGCATACAAGGGACATACCTAAATATAATAAAGGCCATATATGAGAAATCCACAGCTAACATTATACTTAATGGAAAAAAGCCAAAAGCTTTTCCTTTAAGAATTGGAACAAGAAAATGATGTCCACTTTTACCACTCTTATTCAACATAGTACTTGAAGTCCTAGTCAGAGCAATTAGACAGGAGAAAGAAAGAAAATGCATTCAAATTGAAAAAGAGGAAGTCAACATTTTCATCTTTGCTGATGACATGATCTTATATTTAGAAAAAAACCTAAATACTGCTAAAAAATTATTAGATCTGCTAAACAAACTCAATAAAGTTACAGAATACAAAATCAGCCTGTAAAAATCAGTAGCATTTTTATACACCAATATTGAACTAGTTAAAAAATAAATGAAGAAGACAATCCTATTTACAATAGCTACAAAAAAAAAAAATGCCCAGGAATAAATACAACAAAGGAGATGAAATATTTCTACAGGGAAAACTACAAACATTGATGAAATAAATTGAACAGGACACAAGAAAA
>NW_012146078.1:338514-343775 GCF_000956105.1 Propithecus coquereli | reverse complement strand
TAACCAAAACAGCATGGTATTTATATAAAAATAGACACATAGATCAAAGGAACAGAATACAGAACCAGGAAATTTGCAGCCAATGGATTTTTGACAAAGATGGCAAGAACATACATTGGAGAAAGGACAGTCTCTTCAATAGATGGTGCTGGGAAAACTGGATTTCCATATACAGAAGAATGAAACTAGACCCCTCTCTCTTACCATATACGAAAATCAAAATGGATTAAAGACTTTAGTGTAAGACTTGAAACTATAAAACTATTAAAAGAAGACATAGTGGAAACACTCCAGGACATTGGTCAAAGCAAAGATTTTATGGCTAAGACCTCAAAGACACAGGCAACCAAAGCAAAAATAGACAAACGGGATTGCATCAAGCTTAAAATCTTCTGCACAGCAAAGAAAAAATATAAACAGAGTGAAGAGGCGACCTGTTGAATGGGAGAAAATGTTTGCAAAGTATGCATCTGACATGGGATTAATATCCAGAATTTTCAAGAAACTCAAGTAACTCAACAACATTAAAAAAAACCAACAAATAATTCCATTAAAAATTGGGCAAAGGACATGAACAGACATTTCTCAGAAGAAGACATAACAAATAACCAATAGGTATATGAAGAAATTCTCAACATCACTCATCACCAGGGAAATGCAAATCAAAACCACAATGAGATACCAGTTAGAACAGCTGTTCTTAAAAAGACAAAAAATAACAGATGTTAGGATACAGAGAAAAGGGAACTTTTATACAATGTTGGTGGGAATGTAAATTAGTACAGCCATTATGGAAAGCAGTACGGAGATTTCTCAAAAAACTAAAAATAGAACTACCATACCATCCAATAATCCCACTACTGGGTATTTATCCAAAGGAAAGGAACTCAGCATATCAAAGGCATACGTGCACTTCTGTGTTTATTGCAGCACTATTAACAATAGCCAAGAGATGGAACCAACCTAAATAACCATCAATGAATAAATGGATAAAAATTGTGGTACATATACACAATGAAATACTATTTAACCACAGAACATAATAAAATCCTGTCATTTGTAGTAACATGGATAGAACTGGAGTTCATTATGTTAAGTGAAATAAGCCAGGTACAGAAATACAAATGTCACTTGTTCTCATTCATATGTGGGAGCTAAAAATTTGATCTCATGGAGGTAGAGAATAGAATATTAGTTAGCAGAGGCTGGGAAGGCTATGTGGGTGGTAGGGAGATAAAAAGAGGTTGGCTAACGGGTCCAAACATACAGTTTGAAGAAATAAATTCTAGTGTTCAAGGGCAAAGTGGAGTGATTAGAGTTAACAACAATTTCAAAATAGCTAGAAGAAAGGATTTAAAATGTTTCTGATACATAGAAATGATAAATACTCAAGGTGATGAATACTCTAAATACTCTAACTTAATCACTGCACGTCCTATGCATGTAACAAAATATCACATATGCCTCATAAATATATACGAATATTATAAGTCAATAAAATTGCTTTGAGTATTGATTTTCTTTCATTTTCTTGAAAATGTTATGTTCTTTCTAACTCAGAATCTTTGAAAATTATATCTCCCTAGGTAAGTTTCTTCCCATGTTCCTTCCCCTTCAGCTGGGTGACTATCTTCTGAGCTCAGAGTAATGGAATTTCTTCAAAGAAGCACTCCCTGATCACATTTTTAAATATATAAAATGTTGCATGTCCTTAGCATGCTTCCCCCATAAGATCCTCAGTTCTCTTGTTGTAGTGCTCAACACACTGTATTGCAAATGCTTGCTTAATTGCCCATGTTTCTCACTCAGGGAGGATGGGGACAATTACAATCTTGCTTATTTTTTTCTTATCATTTAGCATAATTTTCAGTAATATAGAAGCTCTTGAAATACTGCTGAATGAATAAATAAACTTTCTTAATATTGGTTTCTGATTTTCTAATAATGGTTTTAAGGCCCCTATGGGAAGATAATTTGAAGCCAGCATGAGCAGCACATGTTCTTTCTATAATTGACCTTCCATGGTCATTCATATCCTGATCAGAATCTGGAGATTGGTCAATCTCTTAGCTCTTTTGGGCTGCTATAGAAAATATCATGAACTGGGTAGCTTATAAGTAACAGAAATTTATTTGTAGCAGTTCTGAAGCCTGGGAATTCAAAGATCAAAGCACAGGCAGATTTGGTTCCTGGTTAGGATTCTCTCTGTTTCATAGATGGCATCTTTGCCTTTTAGCTGTGTCCTCCTATAGTGGGAGGGCAAGGCAGCTCTTTGGGGCCTTTTTAGTAAGGGTACTAGTTCCATTTATGAAGGCTGCACTCTCGTGATCTAATCACCTTCTAAAGGCACCACCTTTTAACATCCTTACATTGGTGAATAGGTTTCAACATAGGATTTTTGAGGGCATACAAAACACTCAGACCACAGAAGACAGTAAACAGATGAAGGAGATGAAAGCATCTTTAAAGACATCCAGTAAGAGAGCCTGATGCATTTATTTGACCACAGGGACATCCGAACAACAGATCTCAAACATGTCAGATCACTGGCTAAAGTGTTCTTTTTTCTCAAGAATATTTAGAAGAACCTAGGGAAAGTTTAATTCTGGGAATTTCTCTATTACATACACTTTCTGTTTCAATGATTGATGAATTAACCTTCTGGTCGACATATTCTTTCTTTAAATACAACAAAATTATGGTTTTATTCTCAGAGGCAGCCTGCTTTATACCACAGAGAGCTAGAAAGGACTTTGCACTTGAACTATACAACACATACGAGAAATAAATAATTAATGAATAAATTAATGAAAGAAACATTCATTGTCGACAATAATGAAAAATTAGTTTAGATCTGTACATTGAAGACTATCTGGAATTTAAGATAATATGGGGAATTTTGTTAATGCATAGATGCCTATTGTTCATTCTTAGAGATTCATATTAAGTAAACAATGAAATGATCAAGGAATTTTTGGAAATTAAGAAGCTTAGAAAAACAGATCCTTTGATTCCTTCCTTTTCTTCTTTTACTAAATGAATATAATATCCAGTAGTAGACATTGGATATTTTCACTTTTATAATCTTACTGTAAGATTCTTTCAATTAGATGTATTAGGAAATAGGTATTTCCTTAGATAAAATATGCTAGACTTTAATGTTTGCAGTACAATTTATGTGCGTGTATAGGTACATATTTATTTATATAAATACATACGAATAGATATGATTATTTCCCTGATTTAGAATAAACAATGTTGTTGCATCCCTGAAAACTTGACTCTAATCTCACTTGTACTGGAAGCACATTCTTATCACACATTTCTCAGAGTGTTCAATTTTAAATTCTACAAAATACATGAAAACATTGCAATGTTTTGCACAAATAGTTTTGATAGTGTAAAACTATATGGTGCAAAACTTTCAACTTGACTGAAGACAGCTTTAATTAAACTTTAGTTTATAGCTTTAGGCCACAAGCTCTGTCACTTAGATTTTCTTTGTAACCAGTACATAGATATTCATATAAATTTAAAAGTCGGTAAAATTATAACAAAAAGTAAAGTGATACTTTATTAAAAATATGAATGTCTTATCTTGGAGAATGAAGAGTTTTCTATCAGTTATAAGCTGTGTAAATCAATATTCAAAGGCTTTTAAAACGTATTTTCTTGAACTCATACTCGTTGTATTTCCTCTCTGTATTAGGTACCGTGTAAGAAACTGGAGACTACAGGAGTAAATAAGGCAAACACAGTTACCTCAAGGAACTTCGAGTCCAGTGTGTAAAGCAGTTATTAAACAAATATTTACTGACAATTATGATATATGCTATGCAGGGAAAGATCAGAGTAACTACTACGAAATTTTCATGTAAAGAATCATAAACGATGTGTTTTTTTTGTGACTGGTTTTTTTCACTGAGCATAATGTTTTCAAGGCTTAGTCATATTGTAGCATATATCAATACTTCTTTGCTTTTTTATTGCCAAATAATATTCCATTGTCTGGTTATACCATATTTTTTAAGGGGATTCTTGCTGTGTTTTTTGGTAGAACCACTCCCACTCTGAAATCGAATACATCTAGACCCACAGAACCTGGAGTTGTACGGTAAAGAATAAAAAATTCTCCAAGTAGATTCACTAGAAATTATGAGAAACTGGCTACTCCTACTTCCACCCTGTGGTTCTTAAACTCATGTATTAAACGTAATAGAGACACAACAGCATATAATGGTCATTGATTTAAGAAAGTTTAAGGAAGGTGTACACTGTATCTTATAGGATGGTTCTCCATCTTCTCAGGGTCTTGCATGTAAGATTGCAGCTGAAAGGGCTGTTTTATTATTTTTCTAACTGGCAGGTTTTGAGCAATATGGTATATAAGAGGATTAATAGATCCTATGGTTATATAACCATTGCTGGATCTCTTTTACTGTAAATCATATCATTCTCTCCAATATGATGCAGGATTCTACGTTGCTAAATCAAACACTCTGTAAGCCTTTGGGTGGTGGTGCTGAGGCCTTGTGGAAAAAATAAGCAAATCTATACTCTGAATATTACTTGATTTCCATCAAGATGATTTGGTTTCCCTTCCAAGATAGATGCGGTGACTGTAATTAACCTGTCACCAAGTGGCTAGTTGATTTTCTTAAAGGCTAGTGCCATTGTTGGTCTATATTGTTGAGAATTTTAGCCAGTTGGCAGTGGCAGTAATTAAACAGGCCTTGATAAGTGAGTTTATGCTGTTGAACCTATTCACAGGTTTCATTCCTTCCACCTCTGGCTATGTCCTGCTAGTATTTGGGTGAGTCATGACAGTGTCTGGCTGATATCAACTGCCAATTAGTCTGTCTACTTGGCTGTTTGAGGAATCTTCAATTGTGCATGTTGTCTAAAGGCTGTTAGTATAAGCCTTTAAGTATAAGCCTTTAAGTATAAGCCTATAAGTATAAGTTTGGGCTCTCTATAATAGATCTATTTACATGTCTTTTACCCAGAATTGTTTGTTTGAAATTTTCCATTTTTTTCTTACAGATCACTGATCAATCAACCAAGACATTCACCACTTACCCATTAATTGCTGTATATTCTTGCCTCCTGCTACTTTTCTTTATATACAAGATGAATGGCTAAATGCACCTTCCAAAGCTCTGGCATTTGGGAAGCTTTTTCCTCACTGCTGCCTTTTAGTGGCTGAAGAAATTTTCTGTTTTGCTCACCTCTGAGCTGATTATTCTGTGAACAAAGTTATA
>NW_012146078.1:336114-337422 GCF_000956105.1 Propithecus coquereli | reverse complement strand
ATACTTCAGATGATGGAACTATCCTCTCAAAATTCCATATTCAGCAGTCACTGGCTAATTGGAGCATAAACTCCCTGGCTTCTAGCTTTCTACTGTGAGGGTAAAGAGATCCAACAAGCTCTGTATAGTACACCAAAGAAAATCAAAGATGTGGGCCAAAAGAGGCAATGGCACACCAAAGGAGGGAAGGGGCACATTTCAAGAGTAAAAAAAAAAAAAAATAGAAAGGAATCTGGACTGAACAGCAGTGTCAGCTATAGGGAGGTAATATCAGAATATTCACTCAAAAAATAATTGTTTGTAGCCAAAACTGTTCATTCTTTTTTCCCCACCCTCTAGCACTTAGAATTATTAGAATACTTAATTATTATTATACCATTTTGTTTTCTATTGACTGGGGTGATTACTTGCCTTCTCCTTTTGCTTAGAATGTTTCACTTTTACCCTTTTCCCCAAGATGATGTGGAAAATTAATGTTATTTTGCTATTGATCTGATTTATTGATTTTGGAAATTAGAGAACACCCATGAGATATTTTAGGTGTCAAAATGTCAAGTAAAGGACTGAACTATTTGGAAACATTCAGTTTTCATGTAGAATAAATAAGATGCCAAGAGCTCACAATAGAAGATGAGACCTTTGAGAATAGTCCCCTCTAATTAAGGGAGAATGTTGCATTTGTAGGCTGATTTCTTCGATATTTCTTGTTAATATTTTTTTCTGCTTGATTTAGGATGTCTCTAGTATAATACTGTGAGGATAATGAAATCTGGAATAAGGCAGCAAAGAGCTGAAATGAAAGAAATTTGCGTGTGTATGTGTGTGACCTTTTTATGTGTGTTAGTCAAAATATAGTTCCTTGAACCATGTGGGAGATTCCATAGCCTTGTTCACATTAAGTAGCAAACATCAGGGAATAAATAAAATATTCTATGTTTTTGCATGTCAAGCTAGATCTTCTCTTTATTACCTTAGAACCCCAAACATTCATAAATCCACATAGGTATCATGGGATCCTAATATTTTTATCAAGATAACAAAAATACAATTTCCTGTTAAAGTCCTTTGCCAACCCAAAACCATATTCATAGTCATTTCTCAGAATCATTTTCCACTTTTTGCCTATACCATGCAATTGTCATTTAACAAATCATTTAATAAGACACATAAACAATGCACTCATTTAGTGTATAAGTATGTTGTGTGTTTTTCTGAAAATTTTCTGAAAGGCATTATCTTAACACAGCTTTTCCAATTAAAGTCTTTAATAGCTTTTAATTGCCTTTGGAGAAAATGATGACCTTCTTA
>NW_012146078.1:330488-331425 GCF_000956105.1 Propithecus coquereli | reverse complement strand
TAAAAATAAATGGTTATGTCTGTACTGAACATGTAAAGACATTTTTTCCATCACTGTTTGCTAAACAATACAACTGTTTACATGGCATTTACTTTCTGTTAGGTATTAAAAGTAATCAAGAGATGGTTTAAAGTATATAGAAGGATGAGTGAGTGTAGGTTATACACAAATACAATATCATTTTATAAAAGAGACTCGAATATCTTTAAATATTGGAATCTGCAAGGGTTCTGGAACCAATCCTCCATGGATACCAGGAAAGAAATGTATATAAGATACACCTTCAGGATCATTCAGGGCCAGAAATTAAGGCAAGGCTGCTCATCCACCTCCCTGCCCGCCCCCCCCAAAAGCATAATAATGGAAGTATGTCAAAGGAACACAAGAGCAACCAAAAGAGCACTCGGTGGCCAAAACTAGAAAAATTGGAACAGCATATAGTGGCTTCCTTTCAAAGAGTACACTATGGAAATGGGGAAAAAAAGAGTAACTTTATAGTGGAGAAAGCTGACAAATACTACCTCGGCCAGGTGATCAAGGTCAACATCAACAGTGATAAGTCACATTGATTGCCTGAACCCTTGGTATGAGGGGACAAGAATGGCACTGTATCTCTGTGGTCTTCTTCCCCCAAACCCATTGACCTCAGTATCACCGAGAGAGAAACAGCCAAGAGACACTGGTTGAAAACATTTACTTAATAACCAAAAACCTAGTACCTGTGCTACAATATTTCTCAAAACTGTGAAGATGGTCAAAAACAAAGTCAGAAAAAAATGGTGTCACAATCTAGAGGGGTCTAAGGGGACTGGGTGACTAAATGTAATGTGGTATTCTATGTGGAAGCCTGAAAGAGAAAAATGTACATTAAGTATAAACTAAGCAAATCTGAATAAAGTATGGGCTCAGGTTAAAAATAATATATTAATAAGGGCTA
>NW_012146078.1:328324-328843 GCF_000956105.1 Propithecus coquereli | reverse complement strand
AATTCAGTAGCATATCAAAAAAATAATTCACCATGACCAGGTCGGCTTTATACCAGGGATGCAAGGCTGGTTCAACATATGCAAATCTATAAATGCAATTCATCTCATAAATAAAAGCAAGAATGAAGATCATATGATTCTCTCAATAGATGTAGAAAAAGCATTTGACAAAGTCCAACACACCTTTATGATAAAAACTCTTAGTAAAATATGCATAGATGGAGCATACCTTAAAATTGTCAAGGTCATTTATGATAAACCCACCGCCAATATCATACTGAATGGGGAAAAATTGAAACCATTCCTACTTAGAACCAGAACCAGACAAGGTTGCCCACTATCTCCACTTCTATTCAACATAGTGCTGGGAGTCTTTGCTAGAGAAATTAGACAAGAGAAGGGAATTAAGGGAGTCCAAATGCGGGAAGATGAGATCAAACTCTCGCTTTTTGCCAATGGTATTATATTATACCAAAAAACCCCAAGGATTCAACCAAGAGACTCTTGGAATTAGTAAAT
>NW_012146078.1:327519-328274 GCF_000956105.1 Propithecus coquereli | reverse complement strand
AGGTCCCATTTATTTATTTTTGTTGCTGCTGTGATTGTTTTGGGGGGGTCTTCTTCAAAATTTTTTTGCCTAGGCTGATGTCTGAAAAGAGCTCTTGAACAAAAGGGTCTGACAGACCTCTACAGAACACTCCATCCAAATAAAACTGAATATACATTCTTCTGATCAGCTCAAGGAACCTTCTCCAAAATTGATCACATACTAGGCCACAAATCAGACCTCAACAAATTCAGAAAAATAGAAATTATACCATGTACTTTCTCGGACCATAGTGGTATAAAATTACAGTTCAATTCCAACAGAAATACTTGTCACCTCACAAAGTCATGGAAACTAAACAATCTATTGTTCAACAACTATTGTGTCAAGGAGGAAATATAGAGGAAAATTAAGAGTTTCTTTGAACTAAATGATAACGGAGACACAAGTTATCTAAACCTGTGGGATACAGCAAAAGCATTCCTGAGAGGAAAACTAATAGCATTAAACGTTCACATCCAAAAAACAGAAAGCTCAGAAATTAACAATCTAATAAACAGTATCAAGGAATTGGAAAAGAAGAGCAAATCAATTCGAAACCTAGTAAAAGAAAAGAAAGAACTGAGATCAAAGTAGAGCTAAATAAAATTGAAAACGAAAGAACTATATGAAAGATCAACAAAATGAATAGCTGGTTTTTCAAAAAGATAAACAAAATTGACAGCCCTCTTGCTAGATTGACAAGAATTCAAAGAGAAAGGATTCTAATTAACTCA
>NW_012146078.1:325833-326299 GCF_000956105.1 Propithecus coquereli | reverse complement strand
TGGTTATCATAGATATGAATCAGAAAAAGGCTATTCTTTTTTTCCTTCTGTTTTATTTTTAATTATTATGGGTACATAATAGTTGTATATCTTTACAGAGTACATGTGATGCTTTGATACAGGCATATGATGTGAATTAATCAAACTCAGGTAATTGGGTTATCTATCACCTCAGGCGTTTATCATTTCTTTGTTAGAAACATTCCAATTCCAGTCTTTTTGTTATTTAAAAAAATACCCTAACTTATTGTTGATTATTGTCACTTTTTTCTGCTATCAAATATTCATACTATCTAACTATATTTTATTAATGAGTGAACTCCTACTCAGAGAACCCCCATGGGTTTGACTAGAGACTCAGAATTTTGATTTCCATTCCCACTAATGAAATAGAAAACTTTGAGAATCCATTATAAATAACTCATTAAGTAAAGAGTAGTTTTAAGAGATTATTCTTTTCCTTTGT
>NW_012146078.1:320081-321587 GCF_000956105.1 Propithecus coquereli | reverse complement strand
CCCATTAGGTGTGTATATACCCATCCCCTCCACCCTCCTCCTATCTGCCTGATACCCGAAGAATGTTATTACTATATGTGCACTTAAGTGTTGATCAGTTAATACCAACTTGATGATGAATACATGTGATGCTTGTTTTTCCATTCTTGGAATACTTCACTTAGTAGAATGGGTTCCAGCTCTATCCAGGGTAATACAAAAGGTGCTAGATCACCATTGTTTTTTGTGGCTGAGTAGAACTCCATGGTATAATTTAATGTAAAATCATGGCATAATAATCTAACAATTATTCCTAATATTGTATTTAAGAGAATTAGCATTTGGTTCAATAATAGAGCTTATTTATGCTTTTGTAAATCTGATAGGAAATTAGGTGCTTTCCATCTATGGTTTGACATGTGAACACAAACTGGTATCTGGCAATTGTTTTCAGCTTAATAAAATCACTCTGAAGAAGTAACATAAAACACATGCAGTTTTAACCACGTATTTCCTAGGATTATGCTTTAACATGACTGATATAGTCAATATGTATTACTTTGAACCTTGACTGCACAGAATTTTGAAGTTGTAACCTGGGAAAAATATAAATATATTTCATTCTGTACACATATGGTCAACTGTATTGCTGGCAATTTATTTTAGCAAACAGAACACTGCTAATACAGTGTCTGTGTCTATTGATTTAACTCAGCAAGTAGCTGTATTAAGGCCCATCAAACTATAAACCTCAAAAGTAGGTATGACTTTTATTTGCAATGGCTCTTGGATCTGAGCTCTATTTAGTTTGGACTGTTTGTCAAATAATAAAGAAAAAGTGAGAATAAAACAGAGTTTTCAAACTGATGATACAACAGGCTGTGTTTCATCCATAAATGTCTTTTTTGCCTGCATGATTTATCCAGAAGTGATTTTTTAAAAATTTGCAGTGAAAGGCTAACCATAAATTATCAACAGCGTGAAGACAGCTGTCTTTTCATTCTGAGATTCCCACATGCAAACAATTGGCTGTAACAGACAGCAATTGTTTTCTTGGAAGGGACATGCTTTCTAGACCACCCTACTTAGCCTGAGTCACCCAGTGATATTACTTTCTGGTCCAGGAAAACATCTGAATCTTCTACTTTATGTGTAACACTTTATTCTGCCTTGGTTACTGCTTTTTGAACACTGCTTATCAATTCAATGATCACTTAGTTATTGGTATGATTGCCAAATTATCAGGGGTAGAGACTTCCTTATCTCAAATTTTTCTTTCTCATCTTAGCCCTGATCTTTTTTCCCCCTCATTTCTTTGAGTATGATCCCAAGATAAGATCATATCTAAATTGTACTAAACTATATTTTTGTTATCTCCTAACTTTGAGAGTCCTACACAGGGATATCAGTTTGGAGGATAAAATGACGGTAGTGAAAGGAAAGGATAGGAAAAAGTGAGAGGAGCAAATAGAAACTAAATTTCTAAACTTCTGCTAAACTTCTCCAATTAACATTAAAAGATACTAT
>NW_012146078.1:309629-309966 GCF_000956105.1 Propithecus coquereli | reverse complement strand
CAATACTTCTAAAGTAAAACATTTAAGCCAAATTAATTTCCTAATGTCCTTTATTTATTAAACAATACTAAAATTCTGTAGTTCTCAATATTTCTTCCTCAATACCACATAGCTAGAGTAAAATTCCCATGAAAGACGCAGTCCTCTACACAGTGTTTAAGATCTAGGTGAGAGTAATGTTATTTGTGGGGATAACCTGGACCAGATGTAATTCATAAAAAGTGAATTATTCCCACACTGCAATGCCTTAAATATTGTTTATAACAAATTACCTTTAACACATCCCCATGACTGATTACAACGCACCAATTTGTCACTGCACTGTACCTGAAAACCA
>NW_012146078.1:303445-309579 GCF_000956105.1 Propithecus coquereli | reverse complement strand
CACAGAGTTTGCCATTGAGCTAGAAGGAGAGAATTCAGCTAATTTTGGCTTTAAAAAAAAAATAGTTTCATAGCTTCAATTGCCAAAATATGTCATTTTCTTTTGTGGTGAAACATTTTATTCCATACTGCTGATTACCTGTTCATTCTCCTTTAAAATGACTTTCTTCACATGAGATCAAGTGTCTTCTTTATACTTCTTTATAAAATTAGTGCCATCCCATGTAGACTTTTATAAATACATACAACATGGCTACATGGAAATGGAAAAATAGCTATTATGTTACATAATGCAAATACTATCACAATTATTTGGATTTCATGCCCAAATGGAAATAGATTCCTGTCCTTTTTTGAGTTAATAAAGAAAATAAGGACATGAAAGACCAAATCCCCAGGTAATAATGAAGCTTTATTTTATCTGTAGCAATGATTTTTTTATTACCAAGTCTTGAATACGACTTCTAGTCAGCAGTTATATTATGTTTATCCCCAATTTTTACTGAGTGCTTGATTAAGGGGTAGTGCAGGTAGAAATAACACAATATGTTACTTCTTGGCAAATAAAAGAAAATTGTTTTCAAATTATAAAACTAAGATTTATTTCTCAAATAATTTTACACATTTTAAAAGAAAATAATCAGCATTTGCCTGTCAATCACCCTCACCCTGTGACCCAGGGTTCTAAGCTGTAAACTACAGAAATAACTTTGGCTGTACTTACTAAAAAATGAATGCACTAAAAGGATAATAGGTTTTGATTTGCATTTCCCTGGTAATTAGAGATGTTGAGCATTTTTTCATGTTTGTTGGCCATTAGTCCATGTTCTTTTGAAAAGTTTCTCTTCATGTCTTTCGCCCACTTTTTAATGGGGTCATTTGATTTTTTCTTGCTGATTTGCTTGAGTTCTTTATAGATTCTGGTTATCAGCCCTTTATAGAATATATAGCATGTGAATATTTTCTCCCATTCTGTAGATTGTCTATTCGCTCAAATGATTGTTCTCTTGGCTGTGCAGAAGCTTTTTAATTTGATCAGGTCCAATTTATTTATTTATTTATTGCTGTGATTGCTTTTGGGGTCTTCTTCATAATTTTTTTGTCTAGGTTGATGCAAATCAAAACCACAAATAGATATCACTTGACTCCAGTGAGAATGGCTTTTATCAAAAAGTCTCAAAATGACAAATGTTGGCATGGATGCAGAGAGATAGGAACACTCCTATACTGCTGGTGGGACTGCAAACTAGTACAACATCTATGGAAAGTAGTATGAAGATTCTTCAAAGCACTAAAAGTAGAACTACCATTTGATCCAGCAATCCCACTACCGGGTATTTGGCCAAAGGAAGTCTTTTCTATAAAAGACTTTTATAGCCTTTTCTATAAAAAAGATGCCTATGCTGAAATTTTTATAGCAGCACAATTCACAATTGCAAAGATGTGGAAAAAACCCAAGTGTCCATCAATACATGAGTGGATTAACAAAATGTTATATATGTATAACATGGAGTACTACTCGGCCATAAAAAGTGGTGAACTAATGCTTCTTGTATTAACCTGGATGGAACTAGAAACCATTCTTCTAAGTGAAGTATCACAAGAATGGAAAAACAAACACCACATGTACTGACCATTAAATTGGGACTAATCGATTAACACTTATGTGCACATATGGAAATAAAATTTATTGGAAATCAAGCAGGTGGGAGGGAAAAGGAGGGGATGGGTAAATTCACACCAAATGAGTTAAATGTACACTATGTGGGGGATGAGCACATTTATAACTTTGATTCAAATGGTACAAAAGCAATTTATGTAACCAAAACTTTCTTACCCCAGTAATATTCTGAAATTAAAAATAAAATAAAATACTAAGTGTTAAAATAAATGATATTAGATAACTCAAAGAATTGCTAAGATTTTAAGAGGCTAAGCATCCTGATTATATCCAAAACTATACTGCAGATCTAGTTCTCGTGAGGGCTTTCCTTACCTTCAGTAATACCAGGCACCCAAGTTTGAAGCACTTCCACCACCCACATTAGACTCTGGAGGCTGTGATAACAGAGCTGCCAGTGCTTCCTTTGTAAAGTTTTTGCTGCTTTCACCACCCTGGCATCTAGGAAGTATCCATCATGCTTCCTAATTCATAGTATGGGGTGGGCATTTAGATCTTATTGGGAGAATCTAGGTCACATATTCACATGCAATCTGTGAAAGAGACGGGGAAAGCAAATATTTGGAATTTTCAGTTTCTACCATTGACATAAGCTTTACCTCCCATGTAAACTTATGAAGTCCCCCAAACATAGAGAGAGGGATCAGATACTGATTTAACTTAAAAGGAAGAATATCCTCTGCAAAATTTCTTATTTTTCTGCCAGATGATTTTTTTTTAAACAGCTGTTTGTTGTTTTCTTTGTGTGTGCTTTATTGGTACGGGTACTGAAAATATTGATGAAACAGAACAAGAGCTATTACTTCTTGGTTACCATTCTAAATCTAAATTCGTCCAAGTAATTTTCATTAGTATATCCAACTATTTCTTTGCATGTGCTTGTGTCTGTGTTTGTGTAGTCAATACAAAATACTGTAATATTTCCAGAAGCTGAATTCCTTAGACTTTCTTTTGACTTCTTTTTAGAAGATATAGGAAGCTCTGCCCCAGTTACAGTTGTCTATTCATTGGGTAATTACTTTGCGGCAGATTAATCACCAATCAATGTGCCTTTAACAATTGTGAAGAAAATGTACTAACCTTTTCAAGTTTTTGTCCTAAGCTTGACCTAAGGGCTCAAGCGATTTAGTAACTTATTTGATTTTCTTTTCCTAAGGTTGAAAAACATAAAATTTCTTTGATTTTGTCTTTTATATTCTCTATGTTGCTTCCTGGACTCCGATATCTGACAGAATATCAAATAACTTAGGGAGAAGGCTTACTAAACGTTGTTGCCTTTATGCCCTGCCACCTGGAGGTGATTCTGGTTTTGGTTCAAATCCAGACTTCTGCCAGGATTTGGAAAAGCTCCTGTTTGGCCTTGGGTCATACTCAAGCTGCTTGTACTCAAAAGCCTCAGAAAGTTTTGAAAATGAAATAGAGGATTCAATCAGTGTTAAAGGCCCTCAGTATGTTTCATTGTTGCCTAAGAGAATCCACTGTCACCGTCTTAATCTATCACCCACAATTTTACTTTTAAGGATGCATATCAAATAGAAATGTGTATATTTATACACAAAATACATACCTTAGAATGTTCATAAAAACACTATTAATAATAACCAGAACTGGAAAGAACCCAGGTGTTCACCAATAGTATAATGGATAAATAAATTAAGTCATAGCTACTAAAATAAAACACTAAACAATAACGAGAATAAATGAACAATTGCTACAACAGCAATATATTAATAAATGAATAATACAAAAATTTTGTTAGGCAAAAGACAAAGAATATATGCTTAATGATTCCATTTTTAAAATGGGTAGACTCAATCTATGATAATAGAAGTGATGATATTGGTTATCTTTGGGTGAAGAATAGTGACTGGAGACTAAAACAAGGGGTGATTAATTATTTTCCAGTAAAGCTGTACTTTTCAATGTGGATGCTATTTTCATGGGAGTGTTCACTTTGTACAAAGTTGTTCAGTCAAACACATAATTTTGTATTTTTCCATAAAAATTAATTATATAACTCAGTGGGCTCTAAATCGTTCACACTGATAAATTTAAATATTACTTTTACTCTACAAGATATGGTACTATTCCCTAAATCAGAATAATTTAAAGGTTTCAATTTTTTTAAAGAGTCTTAATATTGATTCTGATTGCCCTGAGCACCATTACTGGACTCTATTTATGGACAATTCATTCCGCTCTCTTACTGGATAGTTATCAAGTAATGAACTGTGAATAAATCATCTGTGAGTGACATCATTTTGAAATGAAATAATGTACCAAAAACAATCAATTTGATTTGATTCTTATAGAAGAGTGAAAGCCATGCTGTCTGAGAAATATTCAACAGTATGATAATGGAAAATGTGTACCTTTATTGCACTTGGTCTTAATTCAAATATTCTATGTTTTCCCATATAAGTGACTAATATTATCATCAGTCTGTGTAAGTATCAGTTGCTAATGTTTTATTTCAATATGAAGAAATACCAAACTCCTAATATGTGTTCTTACATCTGGACCTCCTCAATTATATACCTGTCATAACTCATTGCATTTGATTAACTCCTAGTCTTTCCAGCTAGAATGTAAGCCCTGTCAGAAACCAAACAATGTCTGTCTTGTTCACTGTTTCATCACCAATATCTTTCTCATTGACTAACAAATACCAGATATTTCAAAGATATTTATAGGTGACAAGATGTAGTAACCCAAGCTGAGTATTCATGCAGAAACGTCTTCCTGGCTTTTCTTAGAAAATGTATATGTTCTTCTAAATCCCAAATGCTAATAACAGTTGACAGATTGGGAAATTAAGAAAAATTACTTATAATTTTGATGTGAGAATTAAAACATAACTGTAAATACAGAGACTTTACTGATTTGAAGAAATCTGCTAATATAATAGCAAGTCAACAGGTATGGTAACAGGAGCATATAAGGAAGGATCAATTATGGTTTTTGCTTGTAGCTGTCACCATGTTATAAGTGTGACTTTGTGAGCTTATCTGCTGCTAATAGTGAGTCATTCTTACAAATTATATTCTTATATCTATCTCTAGCTATCTAGCTATAATGTACATATATGAGTATACAGTTGACCTTTGAGCAACACAAGTTTGAACTGCATAGGTCTACCTATTTTCAAATCTTTTTCAACCAAATGCAGATTGAAAATATGGTATTCATAGATTGTGAAACATATGTATAGGGAGGGCTGTGCAGTTCCATAAGGCCAACTGTGGGGCTTGAGTATGTACGATTTTGGTATACTGGTGTGTGTGTTGGGGGGTGTTCTGGAACTAATCGCCCATATATAGCAAGGAACAGCTGTGTACAAATATTGTACTTTGTGCAAATTTTATGAATGGTGTTCCAAGAAATAACAAGTTTAGGATGCTAAATAAATACTTAAATTGGCAATTTTGACACATGATTCTGTATCTTGCTTTTACTTTGCTAGGAGATCAGACTGTTATATTATTTGAAGACTTCCCAATAATGTTCACTGATGTTTTCCAATATTTGAATTTTTTCTATAGGTTATAATTGTAAGTACAACTAAAATACTACTGAAATAGTAAAAAAAAAACACTCAAACTACTATTAAAATACTAAATACTACTGTTCCCTTTATAACTATTCCAAAAATGTAGAAAAAATCAAGATCAGGAATGCCTAAGAATTCCTGGGATTTCTCATTTTTTGTGTTCAAATTCTGAAGATAAATATTTAATGGACAATTGGAAACCATAAATCCAACTAGGTACTTAATCCTAAAATGCTTTATCTACTGGTAAAGAAAACTCTATATATAAAATAAAATTTATCTACAAGACAGTATATATTAAGTATCTCTAGTAGCAGAACTTTGACTATAAGGTTATTAAAGGAAGATTTCAGAAGGGTAAAGGAAGAGTTGGCTATGTGGAGGGAAAGGTATTTGGTATTTTAAGTCTAAATTGCACTTAAGTAAGTGAGCAAGAGAGGAAATGAAGAGAGTAATTTTAGACAAAAGAAAGGGAATAATCAAAGTATATAGGAAAATAACTTTTATGGCTAAATCATAGAACAAGCTTTTCTTTTTCAAAGAATGAGAGCTTATGTTATACAAAATAGTAAAAACCTTGGTTAAATAGGTAAAACATGAGTTGTGTTGGTACTTGAACAGTTGTTGAGCAGTAGTACTTGAACAGTGTCAAAATTGGTTGGGATTTACCATTAACATCTTCTCAAAAGATTTTTTTTTTTTTTTTTAAAGCAAAAATTACTTTATGAAGACATTTTGGAACCAGCTCTAGAACTTTACACCTTTGGGATAAGAAAAGTGTTTTGCATTTGAATCAGGGCTAGAAGACCAAAAATGTAGTTAAATTCCTGAGAGTTAAGAATTTGACTTTTTTAGGCAAATTAACCTACAAAAGCCTCCATTCTTTATCTGCTACATAGAATAA
>NW_012146078.1:291710-302895 GCF_000956105.1 Propithecus coquereli | reverse complement strand
TCACTGACCCAAAACTCAACGCACCGACTCTCAACTTAACCGTGATAAAACCTAATAGTTGACTTAAGAGTCATGTAAATAAGTCCCCTAACGCTTTTTTTAAACTAGTCAATCCACAAACCCAATGAGGAAGCCCAAGGGAGAATGTCCATATACCTTAATAAAGACATCGTCCTACATGTCCTCTCCTAATCCCCTTGTGTTGTTGAGCTCCTTGTTGCTTCTGACTTCCTTTCAGTCTGCTACCTACACTCCTAACCTTTCTGGGCCTGGGAGTAATAAATTTTTTTTGCTTTATGCATTTTGGTTTCCCTTTCTTATTGTGTCTCACCTTACACATACCTGAATTTAACTTTCCCCTAGGTAAGGGCTCTCCTGGAATTTGGCTTTTTTAGAAGAGTGCAACCTCAAAACCAAATTAGAAAGAAATTACACAGGTACTAGAGTTTTGACCAAAGTGTAGGAACATTATTTGTGTAAGGCACGGATGGAAACTGTGTATGAATGAGACCAATATTGATTTTAATTAAAAATAGTTTTCATTCTTATTTTGAATAAATTTATTGAAGCATAATTCATGCCATTATTAATAATTAAGAGCTCTTAAACAAAAGATAAAATCTATAATATAGCACATGTCATTATTCAAAATGTAAAGATTTTCAGGTTCAAATGATTCAAAAGCAATATAAATATATTTGACAAATACTTATTTGTTCATTCACTAATATATCCATCAAATATTTAATGGTTCACTCTCATTTTCCAAATACTTAGACATGCTTGAACCATTTTTAAACTACTTAGAGTCCCTAAATAGAATCTCCACAGAGGGAGAACATCTAGAATTTTTCAGGGGTAGTGTGGAGGCCAGCGTGGTTAGGACAGAGCATGGCTCGCGGCTGATAGGAAGAGAGGATAGGAAGCAGTAAGGATGGGATGGTGGGTGGGTGGCTTGCAGGTTGAATAGAGCCTTGAAGGCTTTTGGGAGGACTTTGGTTTTACTGAGTGAAATGGGGAACCACTAAAGAGTCTTAAAGACAAAGGTGACATGATCTATGTTTTTAAAAGATATCTAACTAGTTTGAGAATAGATTACAGGAAGAAAAAAAAAATGGGGAGACCAGATAAAAAGCTTTTGCAAATAATTCAGGAAAGAAATTAAAGTGGAAAATTGAGGTGGAAATTGGTGATAAATAGTCTGAGTCTGGATATTCTTAAGAAAAGCCAACCAGATTTCCTGACACATTAAATATGGGTGATAAGAAAAGCAAACATTTAAAACAGCTGCAAGTTTGGGGGAAAATAAAGTTGTGATCACTGTCATTAAGGATAGTCTGAGTAAAGCAAGAATTTGAGGGGACAATCTACAGTTTAGTTTGCAAATATAAGTTTGGGATATCCATTAAACAAAAAGGTATGTTTTACTTACCAAAGCCATGGTTTACTTACTAAACCATGACTTTAAATCACTGTGATTTCCTTGAAAGATTACATATATTTTAGCATTTACCTCTGTTCTGCTGAAAAGGCTGGCAGTAAAAATGATTTATGATCAGATTTGGAGTTTTCAAAAATCCCACAGCACAAAAGTTGCATTTGGAAAGCTTATGAAGTCACTGTTCAATTGATTTTTAAGAATTTCTTTTTTTGATAAATTTAGCAGCTACAAAATATTACAGTACCATACATTTTCATTTTTTAAAAACTAAACACAGATGTCTAGTGTAAAATAATACTTGCAGAGTTCAGAAATGACTAATTATGTGGTGGAAATAAATAATAATTTAAAAGTTAATATTTTTCTATTTTCAAAGCTTTTCTTCATTTCCTTATTCTCTTCAATTCTTCTGATTCCTTTTTTTCTTATCCTCCTTTTCTCTTATTTTCCTTTTAATGATATTTTATTGAATTGAACATTTACTATATTCTAGGTACCACGAAAGGCATTTTTAAAAAATACAAAAGTAAATATGTTGCAGATGTGTTTAAATAATAAAAGACATGGTAGAGGATATAAACATGGACTTTGCTATGCATAACACAATGTTGAAGATGTTAAGTGGAATGACAAAGGTATAGACAAATTTTTAAAAATTCATTGTCTAATTTTATCCTATGTTCCATCTTATACAAATAAGCTTTATGTACATCATTAAATGAACTCATATTTATTAGGTATAAGAACAAAAATTTAGATTTTCTTAACATTTTCTGTGACTTCAAGCATTCAACAATAAAGAGGAAATAAAGTATAAAGGCAATGGAAATTTTTATCTATATAAATATTAAATGCATGTCATGCTTACTTGAGTCTTGAAAAAATTCTATAGAGATACACAATCTCATTTGCACAAATAACCCTTGGCAGTTATTCCACAAGACCCCTTAAAATTTCTTCTAATACTATTGGCTGATTGTCACATAAAACTGCGGTGCTGAGCTCTCAGTTTTATTTACCATCTACTTACCGAATTACTAAATTCAGACTCTGAATTCAGACTCTGAATTTAGCTGTGTGACTCTGAGAAGACAGGATAAACAAAATACAGAGACATGTCATTAGCTTGAATAAAACATATCTGCACTGAGAAGGCTTATTTATCTCCACTAAACATAATGATTTCCTGGACTGAAGAAGAAGATATAAACTAATGGGTATGGTTGTGTTTTTACACAGTAGCTGAAGAAATGGACCAGAATTTTAAAGATAACAAATTCAGCTAATTTGAGAAGTTTACTGAATCAAATTTATTTGAAAAGTTTGGTATGGTTTCTTATAATAGCATAAGTATGATATTAAAATGATATGGATATCCTGGAAATTTAGAAACGAAACACCAGCATTTCAGCCACTACTAGAGGCCTTGTTGGTACCCTGGCATTGAGAATATGGCCTTCCTTGGCCTGGGCTCTGGGAAAGTGTGAAATTCTAGATGACCAATTTGAGGAAATAATTAATTCCAGAGACTTTGACCAACCTATAGGTGCACCCTTTTCTCCTAAAAGAGAAAATGTAACTTCAAAGCATTAGTAAGATGTCTATGGAAACATGAATATGCATCTGCTGATAGGTATGAGATTTTCTAAGGAAGCAGTTGGTGTGAGAGTGAAGAATAAAGATCTGAAAGCTCTCAAATATCAGACCAGATGTGGTCTCCTGTTACTTCAATATGCTTTGTGAATAGTCCATTCATACCTGAGCACGGTTTTAGTTTCTCTGGGTGTTCTAGAACTTAGCTCTCTGATCATGAACTAGGAGTTAGCCTGGGTCGACTCTTGGATCCTTTTACTTCATGAAAAATGTTTATTCCTGTTCATTTTGGCCATTTTTTCCATCATATAGCATAAAACCTGCTTTACATTATTGGGTTTTACCCAAGATAGGTTTCTAGTTTCAGCTCTTTTTCTGATATAGCTATACTTGCTCCCGTGGCAAATGCCATGGCTACTTCAGGAAACAAATCCATCCAAACTTTTGGCATAATCTTTTCCACTTTGAGTGTTTTCAGTGATGCTTATCTTAAAACTAACTGACACGCTAAGAAAAATGAACTCACGTTTTTTGTCTCAGACTCACTCTGATGATAATCAACACCCTCAGTATTCTCATGCTACTTTCTCTAAAAGAATACTCAAAATTTTGGAGATGTAGAAAGTCCTTGAAGGAGCTCTCTGATAAACTGATGCCTGAAAGTGAATCTAATTTTCTCCAAATTTTGTCCTGGTTTTCCTCAAAAAAATAATAAATATTTCCAAAGTTCATAGTTGTATTTAATGATATACATGCTTGAATTTATGTGGGTAATAAGACAATGCTCACCAATACATGTGTTTCTCCCCTTCTTTGTATGTTTAGTGTGCCTCAATGTTTCAAAGATCCCGTACGTTTACATTATGGACATAATATTATGTTCTAAAGTAATATACACTACTTCAAAACCTAGCCTATAAAAATTCTATGTATAAACTTCTACCTTCTTTTTCCATTGCATGGTAATTGTGGAGAAAACATCTGGAAAATTGTAGTGTACAACATAAAATCACCACGGTTCCTAAGTTATTCTGTGAAATGTAGCACTCCTCCTTCATCTAATTTACACTTTTGAGAATTTGCTTTACCAAGAGAAGCCATATTTGGATGCAACAGATATGACTGAATAATACAAAATCTGAAATTTTTGGTCTTTCAGCTGGATGCTAAGATTAGATGGTACTTGGGATTGTCTCCTTTGGAGAGAACGTTCTATGTGTGGAAACAAAGTACCAAAAGAAAGATGTAAGCAGTAAATGAATCATTGTTGAGTTAAGTCACTGAGATTTTGGGATTCTTTGTTATAACAGCATATTTTAAAAATACTAAAATTGGAATTTTGAAGTGATTAAAATAAATGGAAATATATAATATTGGCATAATTCTCTAAAAATGAGCAATAAAGAGATACTGGAGAGTGAAAATATAGTGGTACATATTATATAATACCAAAACGATTGGTAAAAATGTTGGCTATATTAACTCTGAAGTCAATGTATATAGCTATTGAGCCAATGTTTCTAGAGGAATTGGTTGGGGAAAAAAGTGTTAGTGTGTATTAATATTGGCTGTATTTAGCACAGTATTTCAACAAGGGATGAGAATAGATGAGAATTAGAAATTGAATTGCTTGAAATAAAAAATAAAAAGGATATAGAATTCATAAACTCATGGCCTAATGGGTTGAAAATCCACCTGCTTCTGGATGTCATGCAGTAGGAATTAGGAAGGAGAACTATTTTTACCACCGAAGGTCCATTAATATCCAGCTTTGGGTCAAAGGTCAAACAAAAAAGGTTGCTTTCTCTTGTTCACACCTGAAAACCTCTATGTTGCCTACAGTAAGATGAGAAGGAGAAGCATGGAGGCACAAAAACAAATATAAAGAAGATTTAAAACTTGTGTCCAAAAAGAAATTTGGGTATATTACTAGTCATGAAATGGCTGAGCCATTATTTGACTGAGCCAAATAACTCAGAAGTATGTGAAGATTTGGGGAAACTATATTGATCGAGGTTCTCTGATCTCAGATTTAAAATGTTTTTGAATTTTCTAGCTATAAAAGAGCTTTCAGAACTCTAAACTTGCTCCAGCAGAAGTTAGTCGTAAAAACTTGTACATCTACCAAACAAAGTATGCTCCTCAGTCTACTTTTCAATTATGTCTAAGAGTATGTTATTCCTAATTCATCCTGAAATTTTAATGTGGGGTTAGGGGATGTGATCAGATAACTGAGGTTTTAGACCTTAAATTACTGGACAAAGAGAAGGCACATCTGATCACAAAAGATATGGCTGAGAGGTAGCACAGAACTTAAAGTTTCTGGTCTTTCAGCTGATGCAAAGACTAGATGAAATTTGAAGTTGTTTCCTTTGTGAAGAGAACATGGTGTAATATGTGTGGAAATAAAGAAATAAAAAATACTTATTGATCAGAATGGTAGAATGTGGAAGAGAAAGTAAGCGTTTACTATTTTTTTATTTTTCTTTTTAGACACATAAAAAAAGACACTTCCTAGCTCACTTTCAGTTAGATTGAAGCAATGTGCCTGAGTTCTGGTCAATGGAATATGGACAGAAGTGAGGCATGCCACATGTAGGTCAGACACAAGAAAATATATCAAATATTATCCATATTCTATCTCAAAAATCGGAGGGTCAAGGTTAGGGTGGAAGAAGGTGGTACCACATGATAGAATGAGCTTGAACAGAGCCTTCTTCTCTTCTCCTACTTTCCACTATTCAACTCAGACTGGAATGTGACATGAGAAACAAAAAAAGATAGATAGATAGAGAGAGAGAGAGAGAGAGAGAGAGAGAAACGCCTTTGCTATGTCAAGCCATTGATATTTGAAGTTTGCTTTCTACTTGGTTAAAATATCCTATCCAACACACATACGCACACACAGAGCAGATTGAAATTGGGACTGGCTGAAACATCCAAAACATGTAGTTATGGTTTGTATTATATAAAAACCTACTCCAAGAAATGAGTTAGAAAACTCATATATTTGTCAGCTGGAAAAGAAAAAAGACCAAACATGTAGAAGGGAATTAATTGGGAATCGATGGTATATTAGGATGCCGGAGGAAGAGACACAGTCTAATTATGAGCAAAAAAAATATGGAAAAATTCTAGGCTAAACTTTTGAAATTCATATGGTAATACTGAATACTCAATGAGGAATTAGAACCCAGTTAGAGTGTTCTATAGAAAGAAATTCTTTCTGAACCAAGGAAAAAGGTGAGTAGAGACAGATCATATTATATAAAACAAATCTATAATGTGGCTGCTGTCATAATCAGGGTTAACCTAAAATGCTACTTCCTAGCAATCCTAGGTACCCAAAACACAAGGGCAAAAATGCCCAAGAAGTAGCATAGAGAGTGGCAGTAAATGTGAATGGCCATCACTGGATAGGGTTGTGGAAATGTCTGGCACCTGGAGAGTAGCCCAGATCTTTGTCCAAACCACGATAGCACCCATGGTAGACTGAAAGATGGGAATGTAAGGGGGGTGCCAGAGCCTGACACCTAGGGGCTCCTCGGGTGCTGCTGAAGTGGTGGAGTCTAGACAAGAAGAAGGGCTTCTGTGTGGAGAGATTTTATTTTAATCGCTCACTGCTTTTCTTTCACTGTTGATCCTTCTATGCAAAATAATTGGACAGAGACTGTATCTCTGTTATCTGAAATTGTGTTTGGCATATGGAAGATACTCAATGAATATTTATACAGTAAAAAATAAATATTTTCTATTGCTATACCTTAGCCTCTTAAAATACACGTGTCTTTTTTGGGGGGGAGGAGTGGATGAGTGCCTCAGTGTTAAGAAACAACAGAAATAGAATAATTTTTTCGGGATTAGAATCTGATATAATTGATATAATCTATGTAGAACTATGATCATATTATTATTACTATGAAAAATCCCGAACTACTCTAGTTTCATCCTTTCACTTTTGCCATGGTATTTAGGTAAGAAATTAAGTCAAGTATCTTATTTCAGAATTACATTTAGATGTATTGTTGTCCTATAAGTCCCTAAAGAATTAAGTTTGTCACTTTAGCCTGAGTTTTAAAAATAATTTATTGAGCCTTTCTCTAGTGTTTGATCATCACTAATTGTTTTCTGAAGGTCCTCACTACTAGAGTCCTATGTAGCTTACCCTCCTTCACCCCTTGCCCATATTTGTTCTTTACCTTTCTTAAAATAAAAAAAAAAAATGACAAAAGGGCAACTATATCCACAACTGCTTGAATGTCAGGGCTTCTGATGATCAAAGCGTTGTGGATGTGCTGATACATCTGCCATTGCCTTTCTTGTTATTAATGGGATTCTAATTAGACCCATCAGTTTTAATTAGTATGCTGCCATGTAGCAATATAATAAAATACTGTGCTGAGGAAAATTGATCTGGGCTTGATGCTAATTACTCCCTTAGACTCTAAGCTTTATAAACCTAAGAATTGATGGCTTCCAGGCCACCTACGTCCTGTCTCCCTTCCTATGTCATCTCTTGCTTTCTTACATATACTCTTCTACTTAAGTTATCTCCTTAAATCATATCATGTCCTCATCCTCAATTCATATTGTGTTCCCATTCTCAATTTATTTTAACCGCACTGTGGTGCTTGGTGTAACCTGGAAGAATAGGGCTTTATCAGTTGTCAGAAAAAACATTCCTCAGTTAATTTTTTCCTCTAGAGTCTACCAGATCATAGTCCCATAATCCTAAAGGCTGGCTCAGAACTTAGGCTGATAGAACTTAGACCTAGGCCAACCTCCACATAAATCAAAGTCCGAGAAAGCTGAGGCTGTGGCTGGAATCAGAGATTTGTAGACAGTAACATTAACATTATAAAAGAAATATCTGAGCAATTTTCGCAAAAGATTTATTTACCTCTGTTTTCTCAAAGCAATATTGTGGCATTTTGAAGGTTAAACAAACAAGTATTTCCAAATATCAGATGATTGATTGATGTATCCTCCACTGCTATTTAAATTTCTTTAAAAACGAAATAATTTGTGATAACCGATACTTTCTTTTAGTCATAAGGTAGTTGTAATACAAATTGTGAAGACTGACAAATTTTAAGATTCATTTTTAGTTCATTAACTGTACATCTAAGCTTTTTATAAAATTGTTATTGGAAACAAAATTTAAACATATTTTCATGCATAAAACTGACTTTAATTGCACTTTGTTCTTTCTTTCTTTTAAACTTAATTTTAATGATGTTTTAAATCCAAGGGCATTTAGGAATTAATTCAAAGCAAGAGATTTCTTAATCTCTGTAAAATTTTTTTTATTACATTAGCATAACTGTTGCTTGAGACATTGATGAGCTTCATTAACTGTCTAAATTTGTTTCTGTGTGTGATCCTCAGTAGTAGCTATAGATCTAGGTATTTTCAGATGAAGTCAGTATTTTCACTATACAGATTAGTTTATGGAGCACTAAAAGTTCCTGAAATCCCTATAAAAATGTCCAAGAAGAATATTGGGAGTATATTAATAATTTTATGTTAATTTGAAGTTTGCATCTAAGAATTTGATCAACTTTAACTTGTGGTTGAGGTAAAAAGGAAATTGAAATGCTGTTGAATCACTGATCTATGCCTTAGATCAGAGCTTCTCATGGTGTGGTCTGGTACAGCAGCCGATGCGTTAACCATCTGTTACTTATGCACAATGAGACAGAAGCTCATGCCAATATGAAAATCACCTAAATATTAGGCATAATGTTTAGATTAGCTGATATTTATTTTTCATAACAAGACTTTATCAATGAAGAAGGCAGCAAATTGAATCATATTCTGGTGCAAGCTTTTTATTTCATTATGTACTGTCACTCTGAATAGCCCTGTTACAGACAGTGTCATATTGAAAATATAAAAAGATGTTTCCTAGATGATAAATATGTCCACAAATAATAGAATAATGATGGGCAAGCTTCAATTATCCTACCTTTACCTGGAAGTGTCACTATGTTCAAAACGTGTAATGCGATATATTCTTATGAACCTTTCTGGAATTTCACTATGGAGATACAGAAGAAGCATTATCAGGGAAGATAACTCTTTATTCCACCCTATCCAGCCAAGAATAAATGATTGGTAATTTGAAAGTAATTAAAAGTTGGGAAAAAAAAGACTTTTTCATGATAAAGTCTGTAAACAAGTATAAAGGAAATTCTCACTATACTTAGAGACATCAACTAAAATTTAAGAAAATATTAAGAAAAAAAAATAAGATGAAAGATGTGTCAAAGTCTGCAGTCAGATAGTCTACAAGAGATTCTAGGTAGGGTTCCAGACACTCAAGCATGAGATGTCTACTCCAAACTCTTTGAGGATAAGTTCTCTCTGTTGCCCACTGATGAATTCCTTGTTGTCATACCTAGCTCTGCCTGTGCTTATTTCTCTTTGTGTAGGGAGCTAGTGGTAGGAGCTGAAAAGCAATCCCACTGGAGAGCTTGATCTATATCTCTTGGGTCTTTATAGGTCAAATTCTAGTGTGAAGCCTACATTTGGGAAAGCGTAAATGTAAGAAATGATAACTAATTGGCTGCTCTGCCTAAGGATCAGGGAAAGGGAAACATGTTGTGAATGTTCTGTCCTCTCATGATTTTTCAAAGACTTGAAAGTGTTTCGCATAGTCTAGGTATGGGTCATTTGGGAAAATAATCAGCTTTGAGTTGTATTAAAGTAGCTTTGATCAAGAGCAATGGAATGCAATGGAATCCCAATAGAGAGAGCCTTGTGGTGTAAGCTGTAGAAAACCAGGGCTGAGGAAAGTGTTGCACATTTTCAGTCAGAGTAAAGGTCTGGATTAGAGAATTGTAGATAAGAGATCCCTGGCTGATAAAAAAGAGAATTATCTACAGTCATGAAAGCAGACACTCAGCTCTGAATGTCCAGAAAGCTATGGGAGAATCAATAGCTTGGCCAGAGAAAATTTAGTATTGGGCAAACATGACTGACCTCCTGTAACCTTCAAATTTGTCTTCTCACCCAACTTTTTTCCAACTCTAGAAAACTGAAAAGACAGCCTAGTAATCATGTGATGTGGGGAGGAAGAAGCTAAAGGTGAGGAGTACATTCCATTGCACCCCTCTTCTCACTGTAGACTTCCTGAGCCTGAAGCTGTCAGGAACCAAGGAAAGGGAGAATGTTAAACATTATACAAATTTTGATGTATTATATGTGATTGGACATTTTGATTACTACAGTGAGACTGCATGGCTTGAAGTAACCAGAGGGTATTTTACTGTCTTAGTGTGACTAAGAAATGACATAAAATGTGCCTCAGATTTCATAGAGAGATAGAAAAATACCTATTAATAATTCCACAGCATGAATGTGAATGAGTAGTAGGGAAGAGAAATAAATTTTTTTTCAATTTCACATCCTGTGAATCCTGCTTATTCAATATACTGGTCGCACAGTTGTTCAGGAAGTTTACTGTCATTCCCAAAGAACAACTCATGCCAAACTAATCTAAATTGCATTCATGCAGAAACCATATTAGATTCAATTCTTTTACAGATACTGAAGATAAAGTAGTGAAAAAAGAGAGAAAATGTCTTACATTCATGAGGCTTATTGTCTTAATCAATTTTATTTGTTAAAACAGAATACCATAGACTTAGTGGATTATAAACAATATAATTTTTTTTCTCACAATTCTAGATGCCAGAAATCCAAGATCAGGGTGCCAGCATGGTTGGGGTATGGTGAGGGATTTCTTCTGGGTTGCAGAACACTGACTTCTTGTATCCTCACATGGCAGAAAGAGAATGAGGTATAGCTCAGTGGCCTTTCTTGTAAGGGCACTAATCCCATTAATAAAGGGTCTCTCCTCATGACCTAATTAGCTCCCCCATACTCCACCTTCCAATACTTCACCAACCTATGATAGATATTTAGCATTAGAGAAAAAAAAAGTTTTCAAATCACTGAAACTTTTAATTTGTTTTTGTTCATTATTGATTTATTGTTATTGGAGCATAACCTCTTATGGAAATCATCAGGTTGTGCAAAGAGATTGGCTTTCATCCTAACTGCAAATAGTGTCCACTGGAAAAATTTTAGCAAAAATTTACATTATTTAGTTTTAAATTACAAAATATACTTTTGGTTATTATGGAA
>NW_012146078.1:290139-291660 GCF_000956105.1 Propithecus coquereli | reverse complement strand
TACATCTAAGCTTTTTATAAAATTGTTATTGGAAACAAAATTTAAACATATTTTCATGCATAAAACTGACTTTAATTGCACTTTGTTCTTCCTTTCTTTTAAACTTAATTTTAATGATGTTTTAAATCCAAGGGCATTTAGGAATTAATTCAAAGCAAGAGATTTCTTAATCTCTGTAAAATTTTTTTTATTACATTAGCATAACTGTTGCTTGAGACATTGATGAGCTTCATTAACTGTCTAAATTTGTTTCTGTGTGTGATCCTCAGTAGTAGCTATAGATCTAGGTATTTTCAGATGAAGTCAGTATTTTCACTATACAGATTAGTTTATGGAGCACTAAAAGTTCCTGAAATCCCTATAAAAATGTCCAAGAAGAATATTGGGAGTATATTAATAATTTTATGTTAATTTGAAGTTTGCATCTAAGAATTTGATCAACTTTAACTTGTGGTTGAGGTAAAAAGGAAATTGAAATGCTGTTGAATCACTGATCTATGCCTTAGATCAGAGCTTCTCATGGTGTGGTCTGGTACAGCAGCCGATGCGTTAACCATCTGTTACTTATGCACAATGAGACAGAAGCTCATGCCAATATGAAAATCACCTAAATATTAGGCATAATGTTTAGATTAGCTGATATTTATTTTTCATAACAAGACTTTATCAATGAAGAAGGCAGCAAATTGAATCATATTCTGGTGCAAGCTTTTTATTTCATTATGTACTGTCACTCTGAATAGCCCTGTTACAGACAGTGTCATATTGAAAATATAAAAAGATGTTTCCTAGATGATAAATATGTCCACAAATAATAGAATAATGATGGGCAAGCTTCAATTATCCTACCTTTACCTGGAAGTGTCACTATGTTCAAAACATGTAATGCGATATATTCTTATGAACCTTTCTGGAATTTCACTATGGAGATACAGAAGAAGCATTATCAGGGAAGATAACTCTTTATTCCACCCTATCCAGCCAAGAATAAATGATTGGTAATTTGAAAGTAATTAAAAGTTGGGAAAAAAAAGACTTTTTCATGATAAAGTCTGTAAACAAGTATAAAGGAAATTCTCACTATACTTAGAGACATCAACTAAAATTTAAGAAAATATTAAGAAAAAAAAATAAGATGAAAGATGTGTCAAAGTCTGCAGTCAGATAGTCTACAAGAGATTCTAGGTAGGGTTCCAGACACTCAAGCATGAGATGTCTACTCCAAACTCTTTGAGGATAAGTTCTCTCTGTTGCCCACTGATGAATTCCTTGTTGTCATACCTAGCTCTGCCTCTGCTTATTTCTCTTTGTGTAGGGAGCTAGTGGTAGGAGCTGAAAAGCAATCCCACTGGAGAGCTTGATCTATATCTCTTGGGTCTTTATAGGTCAAATTCTAGTGTGAAGCCTACATTTGGGAAAGCGTAAATGTAAGAAATGATAACTAATTGGCTGCTCTGCCTAAGGATCAGGGAAAGGGAAACATGTTGTGAATGTTCTGTCCTCTCATGATTTTTCAAAGAC
>NW_012146078.1:284257-285694 GCF_000956105.1 Propithecus coquereli | reverse complement strand
ACAGCAGAAAGCTTCGACCATAAGCTGAAACAAGCAGAAGAAAGAATTTCAGAGCTCAAAGACAAGGCTTTTGAACTAACTTAGACAAAGATGTAGAAAAAAGAATAAAGAAGAATGAACAATCACTCAGAGAAATATGGGACTCTATAAAGTGAGCCAATATAAAAATGATAGATATCCTAGAAGGAGAAGAAGAAAAAGCGAAAAGCATGGAAAACTTATTATTGAGGAATTACTGGGGAAATTCCCTGGTATCACCAGAGATTCAGATATCCAAATAGAAGATGATGATTGAACACTGGGAAGATTCATAGCAAATAGGACATCTCTAAGCCACATAGTCAAAAGAAAGAACAAAATTCTACAGCTTCATGATGAAAGCAACAAGTAGCCTACAAATGAAAACCCATCAGGCTAACAGCAGACTTCTTAGCAGAGACCTAGCAGGTCAGAAGGATTGGGGCCCCATTTGTAGTCTTTGTAAAGAGAACAGCAGCCAGCCAAGAATTTCGTATCCTGCAAAATTAAGTTTCATAAATGATGGAGAAATAAACACTTTTCTAGACAAGCAAACACTAAGGGAATTTGTCACTACTAGACCTGCCTACAAGAAATACTTAAATGTCCACTATGCATGGAACAGCACAGTAAGTACCCACCAGCGTAAAATCACCCACAAGTTAAAGCTCACAGCTCTTATAAAACAGTAGCATAAGAATAAAAGCAAAACGAGGTATCATTCAACATGATGAATAGAACAGTATCCCACATAACACTACTAATACTAAAAATGAATAGTCTTAATGCTTCACTTAAAAGATACAGACTGGCTCAATGGATGAAAAATCATGGACCAAGTATATGCTGTCTCTAAGAAATCCATCTAACTCACAAGGACTCACACAGACTCAAGGTAAAGCGATAGAAAAAAACTATTCCACACAAATGGAGACCAAAAGTGAGCAGGTATAGCTATTCTCTTATCAGAATGAAATTGACTTTAAATCAACAATGGTTAAAAAAAAGATAGAGATGGTCACTATATAATGATAAGGGAGCAATTCGGCAAGAAGACTTAACAATCCTAAAAGTTTATGCACCTAGCACAGGAGCTCTCAAATTCATAAAATAAATTCTACTAGATCTAAGCAAAGAAATAAACAGTAGTATTATAATCACTGTGGACTTTAACACTCCGCTCATAAGACTAGACAGATTATTGAAGCAGAAAACCAGCAAAGAAATGCAGGACTTAAATGGAGCTCTAGAACAAATGGACCTAACAAACATTTACAGAACACTCTAGCTAAAAACTTACAATCTTCTCATGAGCACAGAGGTTATTTTCCAAGACTGATCATATCTTAGGCCACAAAACATGTCTCAGCAAATTCAACAAAATCAAAATCATACCATGTATCTTCTCAGACCATAGTG
>NW_012146078.1:281678-284207 GCF_000956105.1 Propithecus coquereli | reverse complement strand
TGAGCAGTAAATAGTATAGCCAGCAATTAATACAATGACTTTCAGGACTGTATTTCCTCATTTAGGAGAGAATGTGAGAGCTTGGACAGTTGTATATAGGTTAGCTGCTTCTTGTACAATAAAAACATAACTGGTTTGTTTTTGTATGATAGTCCATTATAAGTAGAAGTGTACTTATGCATGCTGAGTAGCTGAAAATGCAGGTGATTAATTTATTGTCTCTCAGCTCCAAACCTATTTGACTTTACCTGACTTGTGATACTGGAATCAGCTTCTATAGACTGTATTTCTCCTTTCCCAGCTGGTTTGACTTTAGACTCTGCCAATAGCAGATTCTAAAAGGACACTCTAGAAGGCTTGAAGAGGAAGGAAGTGTTATCCTATTCTTCTGTATGGCAGCATGAAGATCTATATGCAGGGGTCCTGACGGCCTTCATGATCATGGTGGGATGCTCTTGAGGCTTGGCTGATGAGTCCTACAGGCAGTTTTTTCATCTCCACATTGGTAGAAGCTCTTGGCCCTCATGGCTCAGTAGCCAACACACAATATCCATTTTTTTTTTTTGTCATCACAGCAGTGGAAAAGCTATTCCTGTGAAACACTTAATTTGATATCAAATGAAGATACCAACTAGAAACTTTGTTTTGGAATATAAAGTTTAGTCATGATTGAGAGGATAAATTGAGAATTATCAGAACATAGAATGTATAGCCTTGGGAATTAATGAGTCACCAAGAGAAGGCCACAGATAAAGGGTTAGGACTAATTTTTGGCTAAAATCTAGAAGCTGGATAGAAGAGAAGACGACTAGAAAGTTGGAAAGGAGTGGTCAAAGAAATAGGAAAAAAACACAAATGAATGATATATTATGGACATTTAAGAAAAGCTTTTCAAGGAGGGAATGTCCAACTGTGTTGAAAGCAGATGAGGAATGAAACATGAGGGATGGGAAATTATCACTGTATTTGGCACCATTCTTGCATCTATAATCTAAACAATTGCTTTGAGGGAGGGACCAAAATGGCAGACTAGAAGCAGTTCATACGTGCTGCTTTCAAGGAGAGGATGGAAAATTGCAAGTAGATGTCCACCTACAGATGGACCCTCTTGGGTAGACCATTATGAATCATTAAAGAAGTAACAGGAGACACTCAGTGCAAAGGGGATGGCGATGGGGAGATCTACTTGCCAAGATCAGAAGGTATCTAAGGGGAGACTCCTATATGTGCGGAAGGGATAAAAGAGAGAACTCTAAAGCCCCTCTCTGTATGGACACTGTGACTCAAGCTGTGAGGGAGCCCCCACCACTGCAGGCCTCTGTACGGACCAGGGGACTGCTTGGAGACTGTGCAGTAGCATTAAACTGTAGAGCAGGCTCAGCAGGAACTGGCTGGCTTCTGTTCTCAGGTTGCTGCAACTGACACCATTCCAAGCTCTCCGGTCTGGAGTGCCTGGACTACATCGGCTTCGCTGCAACCACCTCCACATCACCCCTGCCAAACCAGGGAGGGAGCAGGGTGAGCAGATACTCTCACGTCCCATGACTGGGAGCTGGGTGGCCACCCCACCAGAACATTCAAACGGAGAGGGTGCCAACGCCATTTGAGAGCTCCCACAGAAACAGCCTCAGTGGGACCTGCATGCGGAGAGAGCCCCAGACATCTGGCAGCCCAGCCCCTGAAGCACCATGAGCTGCCCGGCAGAACATGCCCCCAGCCCAAGCACTGCCCAGTGAGCCATGCCCCCGTGGACCTGTGTGCTGTGCAGAGGTCCATAACTCCATGACACCATGTGATAACACCCCTGTGGTCCAGTGCTCCACCGTGAACTCCCCCCCTTCCCCCATTCGCATGCTGTTATTACACCCAGACCTGGGTGGAGCAAATGTCTGCAGCCCTGATACCCACAACAACCACCCAGATAGCATCACTCAGCAGCCACTGCCACCTCTATGGAGAGACTTGGGCAAAGCAATCTCCTGCAATGCTTGCTTCCATGGGGAGGGACTCACATAGTCCTGTGCCTGAGCTTCCTGCAGTGGCCTGGGGAACAACTCATCAATCTACACAAAGTTCCCCCAGCACTGACTTGGATGGGATAACTACAAGGGAATGAAATAATACTGAAGAGCTACATTATAGGAACTGAGTGTATCTTCCCCTCTCCTGCTGGATCAATCTTCTGGAATAAGACACAAATGTGCCATCTAGGGAACTTTCTTCTTCTCACTAAATAGGACAGTTCCCAAAAAAGAACAAATACACCACAAACCCATCTTCCCTGAACTGAGAGAAGAGGTCTCAGACGAAATGAAAACCAGGAAAAGAACTCAGGCAACATGAAGAAACAAGCTGATTGAACACCCCCAAAAGATTGCAGAGACCTACAGCAACAGACGACAATGGAAAGGAAATTGTCAGAATGTCAATAATAGAATCCAGAATATGGATGGTAAATAAGATGAGTGATATTGAAGAGAAAGTTGAAAGCTAACACAAAGAAACCATAACAATAACAATAATAATAAT
>NW_012146078.1:279199-279843 GCF_000956105.1 Propithecus coquereli | reverse complement strand
ACAACCTCAAACCCCCAAACTCCTGGATTCAAGCCATTGTCTTTCTTTGGCCTCTTGAGTAGCTGGGACAATGGGTATGCACCACCACACCTGGTTGTTTTATATTTGTTGCAGAGACAGAGCCTTGCTATGTTACTCAGGCTGTTCTAAAACTCCTGGCCTCAAGCAATCCTCCTGCCTCAGCCTCCTAAAGTGTTAGTATTACAGGCATTAGTGATTGCACCTGGCCTCTCTCAATTATTTGATTAATATTCCCCTTAACAATTCTATTTTGTCAATTTTATCACCAGAAATTGTTAACTTGTTATCATTTTTCAAAATGTTATGTAAAACACAAATATCTTTTGCAAATTGGCACTTTTCCTACCAATTTATTTGTTTTATATTGTTAGATATATGCACAACCATATGATGATAAAAGATCTTGACATTTTCAGGTAGAAGCAGATAAAATAACATAAGCAAGGGTATTTAATTGAAGATGAAATCTATTCCCATAAGTATTATAATAATATAACTTAGGGAACTTGGATAATAAATATAAAACAGTGTAAACTCTCTCTTTACAGATTTTCCCAGAAGATGATATTTAAATCTTGGCTCTACCTTTTAAGATTGACATTATCGACAAGCTATAAAGTATT
>NW_012146078.1:274798-276084 GCF_000956105.1 Propithecus coquereli | reverse complement strand
ATGTCCTTTGAGGAATTTTGGATTTGGCCAGGAACATGTTACTGATTGGACTCAAATAAAGAGTCTACCAAATTTTTGAAGTAGTTTTTCACCAAAGAAAGCAAAGATTAAACTAAAATTTGTCTCTTACTGAAAATGTAAAGTGGTTGTTTTGCTCAAAAACTTGTGTAAGCAGGAATTGGGCTAAGAAAGCTGCCCAGCCCCAACGAAAGGGGTATTTCTCTAATTCTCAGTTCTGGTATAGCCAAAGAGGAAAATGGCAAAAGAAAAATTTCTCAGGGACCCCAGAGTCAGGGAGAGGAGATACTCCTCATATGCTGTAAAAGAGTGTAATGAAGAAATATTCTCCATCCCCAGTAGAAAGTTCACTGGGAATTCTGAATTGCTGTAGAAAAATGTCTTGTATTTGTCTCCCATTCTCCCTTTCTCAAAATGGAAATGTTTGCTGCAATAATTCTGTTCCACTCCTATAAATTGGATGTTGGGGCATAAAATTTATCTTTTTAGTTTATCAATCTCTGGATCAAGAACAACCACATCTGGACGTGATGTAAAGACTATCATGAACACCAAGAAGTCCCTGACTTTGAGTTTAGTGCCACAATTAGGTGGGACTTTAGGGCATCAAAAGGGCATGCTATGGTAGTCATTAGTACTCATCACTAACATTGCTAGTTATTCTTCTTCCAGACCCAAGGTCTGGATACACATTTCTTCCTAACAGAAGTTAGGGATAGCCATGTGACTTGCTTTGGCAAATGAAAGGAGAGCAAAAGTGGCAAATGTAACTTTTGGGAGAAAGTAGTTAAGGAACAAGTGAACTATTCTCTATCTTTCCCCATTATTGTGGTGATCACATAAGCCCATATTCATATAGAGGGACCATTATCAGACATTTCATAGAAGACTACTGCCCAGGAGAATCTCCATGACATGCAGTGGACTTTGTATAGACAAAAAAATAAGTTTTTATTGTTTCAAACCAATGATGCATTGAGGTTGTATTTTATTACAACATGAACTAGACAAATCTGAATAATTCAACACAGATGGGGTTTTGATCCAGAAGCCAAGAGTTCTAGTATTGATCACTTGGTTCCCCTTCTCCCAGATAGTGACAGAAATTGCAGCTTTCTTGGAAAGCTAAGGCTGGCCTAATGCTCTGTACTCCAGTTACTCCAATAACTTGGTAAGTACCTAATACTCTGTATTAAATCTCTTTCTGTTTAAAATACCTGGAGTGTACTCTATATCCTACTACTGAACCTTGACTGATATGCCCATCG
>NW_012146078.1:273011-274748 GCF_000956105.1 Propithecus coquereli | reverse complement strand
TGTAAACTCTCTCTTTACAGATTTTCCCAGAAGATGATATTTAAATCTTGGCTCTACCTTTTAAGATTGACATTATCGACAAGCTATAAAGTATTGAGATTTGTATTGAAATGTTTAATAAATGTGAAATGAAAAGCAGGGAACAAAATTGAGTATATTTAGCTATAAGTAAAGGGAGACTTGAAGGGGCCAAATATTTAGATGAATCACATAATATTCTGTATCAGGCAGAAATAAGACACAGCTATGACATTTTAGAAGTCAGGAGACAGAGATAACGAATCACAGTGTATTTTTATGGTGGACTGTCAGTCAACTTTCATGCTAAGGTTTTTCTAGTATGTTGTCCTATATTGTAGATCCTGGGAAGCTAAAATCCACCTTTCTCAGATTCCCTTCCAGATACCTTTCTGAATACAAATTAGATTCCATTAAGTAATGTTCTTGCAAAATTTTGAAGGAGGAATTCAAGTGGATGCCATCTTTTCACTAGTGATATTGGATTTTTTGTTTGTGTCTTTATTCCATAAAGTTGTAAGTACCCAGAAACTGAAGAGTCACCAGTGGCAGCTAGATTGAAGATTGCAGTGTCCAACCATGAGGCCTGTGGCTGTCAAAGAGCAGCTACAGAGGAAATGGGAATAGCTTCTTGATTCCTGTGTCACTCATTAGTACTGCACATCAATCTTTTGAGCATTCCTCTCTCAACATGTGGTAGGATTGCATTTCCTCAACCTCTTGAAGAAGTCGGGGCCATGTTACTGGCTTTGACTACCTGAATGTGAAGAGTGTTGTATGTATAACTTCCAGGTAGAAGCATATAAGTACTGATATATAATTCTTTAACTTTTCTCTCCCCTCAGCCACAGCTAATGTGGAAGTATGTGTTTATAAAGAGTTGTACTCTGAGCCATCACATGCCTAACATCTGCCCTGAGAGTCTTCCAGATATCAGTATATCTTGTGTGAGCCAAAAGTATACCATCATTTATTTGTTGCTGTTTCCATTGTTGTTGTAAATCACTGAGATTTGAAGATTGTTACTACAGAATGACCTAGAAACCTAGATGATGAATACTACAGATGTTGATACAGATTTAGGATGTTGTGATAGTAAAGACTAAAAAGTGTGGTATTTGCTTAAGCAGAAGAGATGAGGAAACTTATTTGAGTCTGAAAATTAATAGTCTATGCTATCCATTAGCAGTGTAGATTTTTAAAAGACTTCTGAGGGAAAATGAAAGACTAATCATGTACTTAATGATCTTGTAGGGATAGAGGAATAAGATAGCAAAGTGAACATAAGTAATGTGTGTTGATTACTATCGACTGTGGTTGTAAGGTATTTATTATATGAAAAGAAATGAGATCAGAAAAGAACTAGATAATTTAACAAAAATAAAAAGAACAAGAGATAATATAGAAACTTGGAGGTTAGAAGAGGCAGCTGTTTCTCAGCTCCTCACTGTACATGTGAAAACTAAACGACAAGAATAAAATTAAGGAGATGATCATCACAACTGCCATTGTAATCTCAGAATGGATCAAAATGTCTCAGATTTAAGATCCATTTATGAGTGTGGCCTAGTAGAGTAAATAGTTTTAATTACAGGTTTTCCCTGGGTTACAGATGACATACATTCCTGAGAATGTCTTTAGGTCGGATCTGTATGTAAATCGGATCCCTGATGAACAGTGCATATATGGTAGTAAAAAAATAATAATAGCAATATTATA
>NW_012146078.1:268950-269915 GCF_000956105.1 Propithecus coquereli | reverse complement strand
CATCTCATTTTAGATGATCTGAGACTAAAAGAAAAAGAAAGAAAAGTATTTAGAAACTTGTTTCTATTGAAACAGTTAGAAGAAATATAAACAGCACTGGAACTCAAGAGGTTTATAACCTATTAGGAAGAAAATAAATGTGGATGATATTAGCAACAGGATGCCACCCAGCCAGTTTGAAAACACAACTATAAAATGTGTAATTCTCCCTTAGGTGTTGTAAATTGACCACATAACAACATAAAAAATTTCACATGTGAGAAAAATGAGATAACACATGCAGGCTAATTGCTGCAAAAAGAAACTGTAACACAAGATAAAATGCATTATTTGAGATTTATATTAGGGTACTTGACAGTTGTTTCATTTTGAAGTTCCATGTTTGCTTTCAAAAGCCCTGTTACAGAAATCAGGCCAGCTGTGCATGGCCAATTTCAGTAGTAAATATTTTTTTGATGTTTTGAGTATGCAGTAACCTACTCCCCCACCCTGGCTCCTTTTTTCATATGTATGAGTCAAGGTTCTCCAGAGAAACTAAACTGACAGGACATGCATGTGTGTGTATGTGTATAATCTATAATATGGTGGTGAAAATGGAGAAAAGAAGATAGACTTGAAAATATCTACTTGGAAGGACGTTGACAGGAAATTTGACTAAATGAATGAGGAGAGATGAGGATTCAAAGATTAACCTCGAGTTTATCATAACTTCAAATGTCCCAATTCTATTTATTTTAATTGAAGTCTTTGGAAAAGTTATGGGTTATTGGACACTTTCTTACAGAGAGACAGAGAGAAGGCATGGGGATAGACAGAGAGACAGAGAGATCAATTTTAAGGAATTGGCTTATGTGATTGTGGATGGTGGCAAATCCAAAATCTGCAGGGTAGGACAGTGGGCTGGGGACCTAGGAAGAGTTGATATTGCAGGTGGAGTCTGAAGGCGGCCTAGAGGCAAAATTCCC
>NW_012146078.1:265168-266905 GCF_000956105.1 Propithecus coquereli | reverse complement strand
GATCGTAAGCGGCCTGATATAGTTCGAATATTTGTCCCCTCCAAAATGCACGTTGAAATTTTATCCCCAATGTGGCAATATTGAGAGGTGGGACCTTTAAGGGGTGATGGGATCATGAGGGCTCTGCCCTCAGCAATGGATTAATCCGTTCATTATCTAATGAATTATTTGGTTAATGGACTAATGTGATATTACGGGAGGAGAACTGGTGGCTTAAAGGAAGAGAAAGAGAGACCTGAGCTAGCACGTTAGCATACTCCATCCCCACCCCAACCCCACTACAACCTGCCGTGTGCCACATTGGAACTTTGCAGAATGTCCCACAACAAGAAGCCTCTCACTGGATGTGGCCACTGGACCTTGAACTTCCTATACTCCATAACTGTAAGAAATAAATTCCTTTTCTTTATAAATTACCCAGTTTCAAGTATTCTAAGTAAACAGAAAACAGACTAAAACAGGGCCCATAAACCCTAAAATATCTAGTTTGCCCTTTAACCAAACAAATTTTCAGACTCCACTGATGAATAAAGGCTTATTTCTCATACATGCCTTTTGTTGTAACTTCCTTTTTGTTTATATGTACATTGTCTTACTAAATGAAGGATAAACTCATCGAAAGCAGCAATGGATCTGCTTCCTCAGTATTTGGCACAGTGTAGCATAGTTGCTCATATCTGTGAATCTGTGATTATGAAAGTTTGTACAGATCACAAAACCTCCTAAAAGTTGTGGGATCCAGAAAAGGAAAGGGAGAGAATGGTAAATTCTACGGGGAGGAAAAAAAAGAAAAAAACAAAATAGGAACAAAAGACATTCTGATAAGAATAATTCCAGTTTGAGATGTCAAGAACTCTCTAAGGTTCATGCCTCATTAATTTTTTTATCCTTATACAAATAGAAATTAAATAGATTTTTATAAATCACTACCTTGGAGGCAGGCAGGCAGTTTAACAAAATGTATAACTATCTGAGTTGTATGATTAACATTATATGACTAACACCCTTTTAAATAAGGAATGAATTTATGATGAGCAAAATGGAAGTTTTATTGATCCTCTAAGGAAGAAGTCCTATAAAAATGTGTGGCATGCAGGCCTGCATTCTAAAAGGGTGTATTAATCTTTTGACTATATCAGTTTACCTCATCTGCTTTGAAAGCAAATACGTAACATCATATATGACACTGTTTTGATGGATCCATATTGGTTTTAAATGTATTTTTCTGTAATATATTTCTCTATTTAATGAAGAAAGTAAGTCAATAAAAAAGTAGACAGGCAACATTGTAGTGCCTTAGTTTGTGTTCTCTGGCCTTATACTGCCTTAGCTTGGGTACCTCTGGCTGGCTGTCACTGTAAAATGTAAATCAATTGCTTCACTTTCCTCATCTATAAAGTGGGTGTAATACTAGGGCCCACTTTATAGAGTTTATGAGAGGATTGGAAATAAGATAATATATGTATAGGTATGTATAAGAATGCTAAGAGCATGATAACTAACAAGGTAGAAAATATTGGCTAATTTTTATTCTTCAATCTATTAGAAAATATTGACTTGACTAGTTCTATTTCTTCTATCTATTAAGCAAACACTTTACCTATCCTAGTCATAAAGATAATCTGCCTTCTAGTTTTCTAACAATTTGGGAGACTAAATTGGTCCAGCTGCAGGCATCATTGGGGAGAATTTGTATTTGATGTTTATGATATCTTCTAAGAAACTATAACTTTCAAT
>NW_012146078.1:264072-265118 GCF_000956105.1 Propithecus coquereli | reverse complement strand
TGGATGAGGTCCACCCCCATTATAAAGGGTAATCAGATTAACTCAGTCTCCTGATTTAAATGTTAAGCCATCTAAAATATACAATCACAGAAACATGTAGGCTAGTGTTTGACCAAATATCCGGGTACTATGAGCTAGCCAAGTTGACACATGAAATTAACATCAAAACTCATAAAGGAGCCTAGGACCCTTCCAGTATTATTTTTTTCATCTCAAATTCACTCTCAGATATATGAATAACACTGAGGACTAAATTCCTAATAACGGTTTAACGCTCTACTCCACTGCCAGGTGCATTTATATTTTTAAAAAGTTTCTAACCTAAAATGATTAAATTCTCAATATATAATTTCAATTTCACTTTATTAGCAGAGAATGATTATTTTGAGTAATACCCTTTCTCTTGCTTCATAGAATAGCACATAATCACTCTTCTGTTCTACACTGACACACAGTTTGTACTGATAATAGCACCAACACATTGTTGTTACCTCATTACAATTAATTCAATTCCATAACATTGATTTTGTGACCACTTTATGCCAGGACTGTGCCAGAAATCTTAAAATAATCTCATAAATGACCTTACAGTGTAGCAAGGGATACACACACACATAAATAAAACACTGCTTGACAAGTGCTGCACTAATTGTATAAACAAACTATTTGAGGAGCCGAAAAGATAGAATTATAGTTTCAATCTTGAGTAGTCAAAGACATTTTCAAAAATATAAGATGACAATTAGCTGTGTGTTGAACGATGACTCACTAGATGGATTATAGGCAGGGAAGTGGAGAGTGGAATTTAGCAGACAAGGGAAAGCATGGGGGTGTTAGGAGGAAGAACTGAAGCTGGCTGGAGCACAGGCTATCTGAGTAGATTGCGGGTGATCAAGCTACGAGCTGGGTTGGGCCAGATAGTGAATGCAGTACCAGGAATATTGGACTTGACCCTGTAGGGAATACAGAGCCATTGAAAATATTTAAGGTAATAAGCAGCATCACCAGATTCTTGTTTTAGAAATTTAATTTTTATAGAAAAGGAT
>NW_012146078.1:259002-259397 GCF_000956105.1 Propithecus coquereli | reverse complement strand
ATTATTATTACAACTAAACATCAAGATCAAATCTATAGAACGAATCTATAGAAGTAGGTTCTTAAATATAAGTATCACTTATGTAATAGAGCACATACCTTCTAGGATCCTCGACTTTCTAATTTGGACGTATACATGAAGCTGGGATAGACGATCCTGAACTGAAAAAGTACCACTAGTTTAAAAATGTTACACATGGTATGATTCAAACTCTATGACATTCTGGAAAAGGAAAACCTATAGAGATGATAGAAAGATCAGTGGTTGCCAGGCAATGATGAATAGGTGTAACACAAGAGATTTGGGGGACAGTGAAACAATTCCGTATGAAACTCTAACGGAAGACATTACACATTTGTGGATATCATGTATTTGTCAGAACCCATAAAACTGTA
>NW_012146078.1:239928-256827 GCF_000956105.1 Propithecus coquereli | reverse complement strand
ACATCTATTATGCATTCATAAATAAAAATAAACTTTTTTTGAAATTTTAGTGTAGAAATTATCAAAGTCTAGAAAGTTATAAAACTATATATAGAGCACACAAGTAAAAATGTTATTTTTACATCAATCCTTACAACTTTGTTCCCACTTTGTATTATGTTCATTTTTTGATGTCACGAGGGACAAAATTCTTAACTATACTATAAAAATTCAAAACCCAATTTAATTCACTCTTTTGATGCCAACATTTAGAACTATAATTTTTCAAGAAATTCTTTTTATTGGAATATTCAAATGCCAAATACCCATTCTCAAGAAAAGTTAAAACCATAAAAGATAGTTACATGCTTGAGTTTGTAGTTGCTCAAGGGAAGATATGATAGAAAATCCATGTTGTGCATAGCTTATTTCTCAAATAAGTCTGCAGATGAATTAAAATGTTAATGTTTCAACCTATTTAACTGCCAATTGTTCATGCAGAGTCAAATGCCACTGAAACCATGATAATAAAATGCCCAGCAAAATTATAAGGGGCATAATTTCTGTGAACATGTGCTAGAAAGACTATGATAAATTGTATTCTCATCATAATTATGGGAGCACAAAAGCGATTACATTTTCTTTTTATATGAAGAGTAAGCATTTTATCAGAACATATTTCAAATAAACTTTGTATTGTCTAATATTCAACATTAAGGACCCATTATCTTACACAATTTTTTTTATTAATTTGTATTTCAATTAATTGGAAATTATAAATTCCTATTGAAATGAATCAAAATCAAGGTCAGAATATATTTCTTCATTTGCCTTTGTTGTGCTCCAAATTTGTACCTCCCTCAATTTGTAGGTGTTAATCATGAAGACTTTTTCTTTCTCTTTTTCTCTTCAGTTCTAAAGGATAGCTGCTGACACAAGGTTATGAGATTATGATTTTTTTACCTAGCAAGTTGGAAACTAATCCCCTTACTCTTTAGTCATAAATTGTCATTTTGATGTTTTTTTAATCCTCTGTTGACACTATGGTAATCCATCAGGAGACCGACTAAAATATCTTACTTTACCATTCCTCTTAATGATATGTGTGTGTTTTTGTTTATGTATACAAACTTGCACATACCATTTCTATACTTAAATGTACATTAGGCCCCTGCAAGTAATATTAATAATTACATGTTTAAATTTCCCTTCCCATATTGTGGCTTTTTATATTACAACTAATCTGGTTGTAAAATGATAAGATGCTAGTATAACCCTCTGAAGACCTTTCATTAATTAAATCAAAGAATGCATGGAGGTTGGTTACTTGAGGCAGGCTGTGTTCTCTAGAAAGCAGATACTAAGATGAAATTAGGTATGTGAAAGATTTATTGGTGAGTAACAGTCATGGAAGGAAAGGGGTGGAAATAGGATTGAATAGGAGTAGTTGTTAGACCTTGATGCTGAACCTATAAAGTCTTTACCAGCCCAACATTGGGCAACAGAGCAAAGATTGCCCTTAGAACAGTCCTATGTGGGGAAGGATGGCTAGGTTCCTGCCCCCCACTTTGCTAAACCATTGGTTGAGACCACTCCGAAAAGAAAAGCTCTTTGCTTTGGAATCTGAGGTGGACTCTGAATGAGTTAACAGCTAGAGGCTCTCAGGTAATCACACTTATAACCAGTGGGCAGCAAGTCCTCTCTTGAGGGGGATCTGAGTGGCTCATCTTTGTGTTTGCCATAGACCAACTGAGGGCCGTGTAGTTTCACTTCACCATAGGTTCAGAGAGAAGCTTCTTCAAGGCATTGGTTGGGTCTCTATCTTCCTGAGGGGAAACTTGGAAGAAAAAGATCAGAGCTCTCTTTGTAGTTGATCTCGAGGCTACAGCTGGTACTCAATCATTATCACAACAAATTTTCCTCACCCTCATGTATCATCTCTGGTGATCTTAGTAACTTACCTAATTGGTATGACCCAAACCCTCATTCCTTAATATTTTGAGTGCTTGGCGACTATAACATGTTTAGACCAGAGTTTCTGCACTTGTTCATTCACAGTTACAATTGCCCAATTCATTCAGACATTGACTCTGAGGTGACATTTTAGTTATACCTGCACCACACAGTTCTAATGTCTTTTAAAGATTTCATCATGGTGGTAAATACCAACTTAGTATTTACTTCCACCTGCCCTTCACTTAAAGTACATTCCCTGGTGATTTATGGTTAAATATTCCATCTCTACCAGGGTCCAGCAGCATACCAGTTGGTTCCTTAAAACATATGTAATTCTCTGTTAGAGATGACATGGACTTACTCCAAAAACCCAGTTTTGTGATTTTCCCACTGATGTTTATCATAAAGGCCACATTGCATCTTTTTCCACTGCTGAAATCACCAACACAATATGGTCTGTTGGAACATATGGCCCAGCTGGCAGAACTGCTCTCACTGCAACATGGACCTGGTGCCAAGATACTTTTTGCTCCAGGTCTCCCTGAAATTGGCAGCTTCCATATCACTGTGTGTATGAACCAAAACAGCATTCCTAGGTGGGTGATATGCTATCTCTAGAATTCAAGAAGCCTTCCTAACATTGAGTTTCCTTGTTGGTAGTAAGGGAGGCGAGATAAAGCAATTTGTTTTTTGCTTTTGAGGAGAAGTATTGGCACACCCATGGCCACTGGACCTCTACAATTTTTGACTGAAGTAGAAGATTCCTAATTCTTCATGGGGTTTGCCCCTCACCCTTTGGAGCACATTTTAACAGGATCACCTAGTTATCTCTTGTTCATCTTGCCTAATCAGCGTGACACCATATCATAATAAATCAATGTAATATTCTGTGAAATGTTCTTTAGGACATATTAAGACAGAGGAGGATACGCTTAATATAGTCATAGGGCAAAACTAATAAATTCTGTAGTTTATTCAATGTGAATGTGAACAGCTTTTCATTTTCTTTCCTGATTGGGTTAGATTAGAATGCCCTAAATCATGGGCTGCATATTAGGTACGTGAGGCTATTTTAATCTGCCCTGTTTATATCACTATGTCAGGAATGGCAGCTGTGATTGGGCCTGCTACTTAGTTGATCTTATGGTAGTCCAAACTGATTCTCCTTGGTCTATCCATTGCTGGAATGAAGCCAGCCTGGTAGAAATATGATAAAAATCACATTCTTGAGGTCTTAAGGAATGGCATTAATCTCTACTTTTCCTTCCACCTCCAAGAGGCAATACCATTCTCCACTGATTGGAGGTGCATGCAGTTTCAGAGGCTTCCACTTGGCCTTCCCCACTATGACGACTCTTACCTCCCTGCCGAAGGATGCAGTGTGAGGGTTACTAAAAGTATTAAATCAATCAATTCCTGAAAGTGTATATGGGGACCATATAAATAAGAAATGTTTGGATTTACAGACCTAGGTGACCTACAGTGAACCGAAATTGTTTTTTTTCTCCTCCACACTGAAGGAAAAATGAACTGAAATTTGGCTAAGATCTCATTATTATTTGACATCCTTATGCTCCTACTCTAAGAGGGGTCTGTGGTAATGCTCAAGGTTTAAAAAACGTGCCCAGTGGTCCTTGAAATGTTGACGTATTCTTCTTAACCCAGTGTATAATCATTCAAGTAAGTAGTCAGAAGTCCCTTCAAGGAAGTCCGGGATAAATCACTATAGTATATACTAGCTGTGGTATTGCAGGGTTCTTATCCCTAAGTCCAGATCATCTTTTTGGTCATCAAGTTCTGGCTTAGTTTTAAAAATTGCTCTCAGTTTCATACTCACCATACACACACAGAGATGTGCATACAATTTAGTGGTACCGTTGTTGGTTGCCCATCTATTTGACCTTAAGGATACTGTTGTCTTTGAAATATTTCCATGACTCTGTGTTTCAGGCCAAAGGAGCCATCCCAAATATGTCTGTCATTTACCACAGTTACAACCCCCTGGCTTCTGGTGGTTAAATACTGCCACCTGGCTCCTATTACTTTGGGGCTATGTTATTATTCTCATTGCTGTCAGCAAGCTAATTTCTGTCACAGCCTCTCTACCATCAGCCCTAATCTTCAGAGGACAGCCACAAATAAGTTCCTAACAATGCTTGCTGCTAAATATTTTTCTTGTTAGCAAATTTCTAATAGCATTGGTGAATGGTGTGTCTTCTAGGTCATAGAACATAATTCTCTGAATGACTGCACAAAATTTTTAGGCCTCACTTAAGGTATCCATCCCGATATGCCTACTTTCCTTGGCCTTTAATCTCTCTACAATCTGTTCTATTTAGGCATTTTAATTTCCCTCACTATGGGCCTTTTCTAAGATTCTAGGTCCAATCCTAGCAGCAAGTTTGTACCATCCTCTGTGGGGCTTGACAGAATGTTAAATCCTGTATATGACATAATGCTCCAAGTCAATAATACACTGATATTTATCCATGTTTTTGTTCCAGTGTGTTTTTGTTTTTGTTTTGTTTTTGATCAAGCACCCTCAGATTTCTCTCACTATCCCTAGTGAGAAATGCTGCCTCATTCCAGCAGTTGTTTTGGTGTATAATCTCTTTACTCTTCAATTAGTGCAAGCATGGCATGACTGGATTATGCAGCAACTTAATTCTGATTATTGTCCTGTAGGCCAAGAGAGAAGGTGGGGGCATCTCCTGACAGCACCAACTATGGCCTCGTGAAGAAAGATCTCTGTATTTTCTTCTTGAGGGAGTGTTAATCCTTAACAAGGGTTGGGAAGGATGGGACACATCTTTAGGCTCAGATGGTTCAGACAAATGGGAGGAGTAGGAATCTTCAGAGACTTCTATACAGATGTCCCCAAATTATGTGTAAAGGTCCCAGGTTTTTTCATCTAGGATCCTGACTTTGGCATAACAGAGCTACCTTAGTTGAACATTTAATGATCTTTGAAGTTCAGCTGCTCTGTTAGATCTTATCCTGACCGTCCCTTGTTTTCTGCTTTCCTACTGCATGAGATGATCCATTTTTGTGTTTCCAGAGTCTCTGGTTCTCACGCTAAGTTTTCAACTCTTAATTATCTATTATAAGCTATTTATTATCCACTTGTAAGGTGAATAGTAACAACATCAAATTCCTCTGCCCTTGTATTTATTATCTACCTTGTACATTTCAAACGTATGAATCATGGCACAGGCTGGTGTAGTGTTCTCTTCCATTAGGCCAAATCACCAGTGAATATCTGAACAACCGGACTGCTGCCCATGCCAGGGAATGTGCCTTTCCACCAGGTGTATCTTGAGTCCTATCTGAGTGGCCCATCTTCCTGTCTGTCACAACACAGTTTTAAGAAAAAATATCCTAATTCTTTGTTTCTTTCCTGTCTCCCTTTCTACAGAATATGGAATGTAAGACAAAAACAGAGACAGAGTTGGAAAATATCTTTCTGAAAGCCCAGCTACGATAGCATTATGTGTCTGGCCAGGGGCTAACAAAACAAACATTATATTAATTTTCTATTGCTCCTCTAACAAATTACCACAAACTTTGCATCTTAAAACAATGTACATTTATGTTCTTACAGTTCTAGGGGTCAGAGGTCCTAAAATGAAAGTGTCAATAGGACTGTATTCCTCTAGAATCTCTAGGAGAGAAACTGTTTTTTTTACCTCTTTGGCTTTCAGAGGTTACCTGCACTCCTTGGTTCATGGCTCTATGTGGCGTTTTCAAAGTCAGTAGAAGGGTGTCTTCCAATCTCTCTCTCTCTCTCTCTCCTTCTCTCTTCACATTGCCTTTTGCGATACTGACCTTCTTTCCTTTCTCTTATAATGCCTCTGCGATTACATTGGATCCACTCAGATAATCCAGGATAATCCCCTCTCAAGATCCTTTACATGTGTAACAGAAAACATTTTGAGATATTGATTGAGATACGCTTTTTATGACCATCTCCTTTCAGGTCCCTTTAGAGAGATCCTACCCTCTCTTATGGACAGGGCAATAAAGCAAACCATCAGGTGTTAAAACTTGGGGTTTAAGTTCCAATAATTTTTCTTAAAATCACAGCAGAACATGCTATGAATAAGGTGTTTGAGAGAGAAAGTGTTTTTAATTACTTTGAATATTAGGCACCAAATTGGAAGTACCCAAAAGATGGACTTTACAACAAAGTAATAATAATAACTACCGAAGAATGCAAAGTGTTATAAGAAAAAGTGTTTCCATCTAACTAAGATCCACTATGTTGTGAGAGAGAAAAGGAATTGGAGAAATATGATTAATGTCTAGTCTAGTCCTCTACAAGGAGATATAACACCATATAACACCTAATCCTCTGGTCTGGGCCTGGGATTATGGTGAGGATTCAGGAAGTTATCGCACAATAAAACTCCATATAAGTCATGTGGGGATAATATGAGAGTGGGTGGGATATTTGGTTCATTTAAAGACAGTAGCAGGAAGTAGCTCCAAACCTTGCCGAGAATCTCCAGGTGTACCACAATACCTGAGTGCCTGTGTGGTGGTGACTAAGTAATAGGCTAAGCAATTGGGCCTAAAATGGAATCGGGTGTGAGGTTGTATCTAAGCAAAACGGATGAGAGTACTCTACTGAACCTGGAGGTACTTCATGTTCTGGAAAAGTAGTATGCAGAGTGACTGGCATGCATGCAATATTCAAAGGAAAGAAAGGACATGCTCATGTCTTCTCAAGGTTCTATGCACAATAGGTTTGGATATACACCAATAAGTGGGGATATCACATATTAGTAAAAACCACAGTAGAGGAGTACTGGAAACTCTGGGCCGGGTATATCTTTCTAACACCAGAGCCACATGTAAAAGCCCAAGGTCTTGGATCTTATCTGTGAAAGGATGAGAAGAAGGGGGATGAAAGGAGAGTTTCTGAATGAACATACAACAAAAAAGAGACAATTTACTTCTGAAAATAAACATTAAAACCATTGAGCAAAGTAAGAACTGAGAGCTAACCATTTTTATAGATGCATATAGAAATTTAATTTTTTTGGCAAGCTGAGTTTTATTTACTAGCCCTTGAATACTTTATTTATACACTAAAGAATTCTATAATATAAAGTAGATATGATTTTTACTTCAATTGCTATTTCCATTGAAATTTAGAGAGTAATGCGATGCTGGGAAAAAAATGTCTTCTGAATTTTCTGAAGTTGTTGATAGTTTTTGCTTCAAACTATCTATTCAAAGATGTTGGTATCACAAACAGCCTTGAAATAGAAATAGCATCTTCTTCTTCCTGGGCAGAGGGCAGATTTGTTTTTAGACCAGGTTAATGATAATGTCTCCCTACAGGGCAAGGTTGGGCAAGTTTGTCAAAAGCCCCCTCAAAAGTAGGGAACTGCCTAAGCTCAGGGTTCTTCAGCTGTGTCACAAACCCGTTGTGCATGCAACATTCATTTGGGCCTCTCTTCACTGCATCCAAGAGATTTGAGGTCAAGAGGAACTTACCCAACATGAAGCTCACAATACTGGATATGCCATGCATAATAAATCCTCTGTTTCTGACTCTCAAGTTTTTTGTCTCCTGCCAGCATCTATGGCACTGTGGCAGGCTAACTTGTTTGCTAGCTTGCAAGCAAGCTAAACTTTCATATCCTTCATAGTTCTTAGAAATGGTAGAAGCAATATTAGAGTTTCAGCAATCTCACTGTATAACAGTAACTTGAATCCATGAATCCGAATGAATATTAAACAGTGAAGGCAATTGTGTTTCTTTTGGAAAAATTTCCTCAGCCAGATAAGGGAACTTCAGAGAGAGCCTCTCCCTGTGCTTGGGGGAGAGAAACAAGGCAAAATCAGAGAGACTTTGATTTTGAGGTGGCTTCTAAGGCCTTCTTCCAATTTCCTTTAATTCAAAGCACATAGCATTCATTGGGTGTTGGGCAGGTGGGGAGGGGAGGGGATGGGTATATTCACATCTAATGTGTGCTGTGCGCACTGTCTGGGGGATGAGCAGGCTTGTAGCTATGACTCAGGCGGGGCAAGGACAATATATGTAACCTAAACATTTGTGCGCCTGTAATATTCTGAAATAGTAATAATAAAAAAATACAAAGTCCTCAGCATGCAGCAGTGCCAAACTTTGGGGTTTCGCTTCCTGAACCTCAATATATGTGTATCCTCTGAATCTGTTCTCATCCTGTTCTTGCAAAGCCATGAATAATGCCTAGTTTAAATGGCTTTACCTGTACTAATTGAAATAAGAAAAAATTTGTGAGTCCACACTTGGGCTGCAGCAATTATTCTTAACTTTGGATTCACAATAAAAATCATCAAAATGATGCTTGTTAGTTGATATTTTTAAAGCTCCCTGGACTAATATAATGTGTAGCCAGAGTCAAGTACTACTATGATAGAGCAGTAAGGCAGGAATTCACTCCCGCAAAAATCATAAACAACAAAAATCTAAAGTCTATATACTATTCTGATAATATAGTAGATACTGATCACATGTGGCTATATAAATTTTAATTTAAATTAATGTAATTAAGCAAAGTTAAAAATGCTATTACTTAATCATACTGGTTGCCTTTCACACACTCAATAACCATGCAGAGCTACTGACTACAGTTTTGAACAACATAGACTTACAATATTTCCATCATCCCAGAAAATTCTATTAGACAGTGCTGATATGTAAGATACAGAGTTGCATCCTTGTATAACTAGGCAAACTTAGAGGATCTAGGTTTGATTTTATTAAGACAGCCAGTAGTATTCCCAAGGAGGAATAAAGGTGATGTGGACAGAAATTTATATGGAGCATGTTTGACATAGGTTTAGGGGTGTGTGTGTGTGTGTGTGTGTGTGTGTGTGTGTGTGTTGTCCGAATAATGGTGATAGTCTCACTTCTTGGCCCTATGAAATGTACAATGCTCTAAAATTATGGAACATTATTATAGAGCTGATATAAGGAAAAAATTGTCAGGAAGGACTTTTGCCTTTAAAATCCTAGCTATGGGAAGTTTTTCAATTAATCAGTGCTTATTATCTTTATGTTACTTCCCACAAGGACTTTCTCTAATATCATTACTATTGATTTTCTCCCTGAGTGTCCTTGATTTCTGTGGCTCTTGTACTAGAATAGCCTTATTTCTAGGGAAGAAATCATGGCCAATAATTTTCTCAACTATTTTCTAAGATGTCACTAGTAACTTCAAGATCTGAGACTATAATAGCAATTTTTCTTCAGCATACTACCAACAGAAGACTACAAAAATATCTCAGGGAAAAAATGCAAATAGTCAAAAGGAGAAATTACTTGGTGTCATGAAAACACCTTGTTCCTTTGTTACATAAGAAAATAAAATGAGCTTTTGCAATAGTGATGGTATTACTTAGCTAATCAATGTAAACTGTGGAGAAAACTTTCCATGGTTATTAAATGTGTGCCATTTAATGAATGGCATGAAGCATGTGAAAAAAACAACTCTTCTGTGATAACTCATGTTATTTTAAAAATTGGTCCTTAGCTGTAGGGAATGGTGGTTTGCTATATCATTTTTATGGGTGCCTGAGAAAGAGAGAATCCAAGAAAATAATTTTCTGATTCCAATCCAGATTTGTTAATTACAGACTTTCATTGAATAGGAAAATATGCATACTTATTGATGACAAATGTTAAGAACCATTCTTAATGCCCTAATACTGTGTTCATGTTGCTGTCATTTTATGTAACTAAAGAAAGGAACTAAATGTCCACTTCTTCACCATATTTTTTTGTTTGGTCCGCTAATATTCACGGAAATTTTGCAAGGCATATGTGATTAGAGAATACTATGATTGAATTTGAGCGTGTCCTCAATAATTACAAAAACTTTCCTGAAACTAAACCTCCCTGAGAAGTAAAACAGAGAGCAAAGACAGGGGAAAACCTTCTCCAAATGAGCTATATAACAATAGCTGTCAGGGACATAGCATTCACATATGAAAATTCTTTCATAGTGGTTTTCTATCCAGCATATAAGAAGCTTGGACATCATCACTCTGTCCTAAAAACAAGTAAATAACTGAACATACTAAAAAAATCAATAGCTTTTCTGTGCTCTGTCAAAGAAGTGAAGTTGCAGAAAACAAACAAACAAAAGAAACACTGCTCCAAATTTGGAGAGACAGGCAAATACAGAGAATCACAACTTAACTGGAGAAGAGATTCCCAAGATGAAACCTCTGTGGGAACCAGTGCTGGAGTACAAAAACATAAACTACAATTAAAATATTGCTAGACAACTCTGAGAGCCAAAAATGCCCAGGCAATTGGGTTGCAGAAAAACCCAAATTTCTGTGAGTTTAACCTATAGGAATTTGAGCAGGTATTCACAGTGAATATCAGAGGAAAGTATCTCCTCATGCTTCCAGCAAAAGGAATCATTTTGAAATATGCCAGAGCATTTTGTTCTTAACAAGGCCAGCCCTCAAGCAGAGCTATTTTAACAGAGCATAAAAACTGTTGTGAAATTTTTCAAAGCCTAACCAACCTGGAGGAATGAAAATAGCCAACTCCAGCCCAATCTAGTCTTCCACAAAGGGGAAGGAAAATAGATATCGTAAGCCCACTCTAGGCATTTTCTCCCATCTAAGGCGGGGTAGAAGGATTGAGTAGCACCTGTGAAGTTCACAGCCTGGGGATACAGGCTCAGTAAAAACTAAGATTTAATCATGAGGCTGTAGAATTCTTTCCTTCCCCACCTACCACATTACCACCACATTACTCACCCCCATTTGCTGTAGCTCCTTTCATCCACTAACCACATCATGTCTAGCTATCAAGACAAAATTATAAGGCATATTAAAAGGTGAAAAACGCAGTTTGAAGAGACAAAGCAAATATCAGAAGTAGACTCAGATATGATAGAGATGTTGACATAATAAGTCCAAGAATTAATTAATTTCAGAATATTACAGGGGTACAAATGTTTTGACTACATGAATTGCTTTTGTGCAGTTTGAGTCAAAGCTATAAGTGTGCCCATCACCAGACAGAGTGCATTGTAACCATTAGGTGTGATTTTATTCATTCCTTTCTACTCCTCCCACCTGCTTGATTTCCACTGAGTTTTACTTCCTATGTTCATATGAGTGTTGATCAGCTAGTTTCAAATGAGTACATGTTTTGTTTCTTTTTTCATTCTTGTGATACATCCCTTAGAAGGATGGTCTCCAGTTCCATACAGGTTGTTACAAAAGGTATTAGTTTACCGTTTCATTCTACGGCTGAGTAGTACTCTAAGGTATACATATACCACACTTTATTAATACACTCATGTATTGATGGGCACTTAGGTTGAGTCCACATCTTTGTGATTGTGAATTGTGCTACTATAAACATTTGAGTGCAAGTGTCTTTTTAATAAAATGGCTTTTTCCCCCCCTTCATCTTCCTGCACCACTCTCATGTCCTGGGGACACCGGGAGTGGCCCACCTGTCTATGCCACCGATGTGTGATACTGCAAAACATGAATGGGCAGGAAGCTCCCAAATTATGGTGACCCTTCTCTCCATGGTGAGCTCAGCCAGGAGCGTGCACCTGCCATAGAGAAGCAGCCATTTGTGAGCATCTCGATTCAGAGTACCCTAGTGGTTGCAATGGGTGGGAGACGGGTTGTGGCTACCAGTTGGCCTGAGCTCAAATTATTTTCTCTGATGCCATGAATAGGGCAAGTATAGAGGAGGAAGTGTCTAAGTGCAAGAAAACTGGCGCTGTGGTCTCTCATGGCAGTCTCCCATGGGGTGTCCCTTATGGACACATGGGGTTTGCTGGTTCACCCCACTATTCCTATTTAGCCACCCTACCTGGGCTTGTGCAGGGTGGAAATACTTTCAATATACTTTGTGTCCTGCTGTTCACTGAAGACACCTATATGAGGGAGAGGACACACACCTCATCCTTCCACTGGAGTTTGAGCCTCTCTGGGTTTGATCTGTGCCACTATCTTCTCCTCTCTGTCATCTTCTTTCTCACCTTTGCAATTTTCTCCATGGGGTCTCTGTTGTCTCTCTCTGTGATTCACACCTGGGCTGCAACTTTTCTCTGCCCTTCTCAGTTCAATATTCTACCTCCCAGCGAGGGTGGTCCAACAAATGATGTCTGTAGTCAGCCATCTTGCTTCTCTCTCTCCCTAACAATTCGATAAGTCTAGAAATTTTAAACTATTATAATTAATAGTCTAAGGGCTCTAACGTATAATGTATGCAGCATATAAGAACAGATGAACAATAGAAGCACAGAGATAGAAGTTCTAAGAAAGAAGTTAAAAAAATGCTAGAGACCGAGTACACTGTAATAAAAATAAAGAATGCAATTGGTGGACTAAGCAATAGACTAGACTCAGCTCAGAAAAAAAAAATCTGAGCTTGAGAATATCTCAATAGAAACTTCCAAAATATAAAAGGAAGGAGAAAAAAAGAGGGGAAAAAAAGGGAATAGAGTATCCAAGAACTGCAGATAACCTGCCAAAACTTGGAAGCAAGCCTTCCAAGGGATGGGTTGTCCTTCCATAAGTAAGTGGATAAATAAATTGTGGTGCACTGAGACAATAGAATATCATTCAGAGCTAAAATAAATGTGCTATAAAGCTATAAAAGACATGGAGGAATTTTAAATTCACATTATTAAGTGAAAGAAGCCAATGTGAAAAGCTGTATACTATGTAATTCCAACTATATGACATTCTGGACAAGGCAAAACTATGGAGGCTTTATCAGTGGTTGCCAGGCGTTAGGTGGGAGGAAGGGCTGAATAGGCAGAGCACAGCATTTTCAAGGCAGTGAAACTATTCTGTCTGAAACTGTAGTGACAGATATATGTCATTATACATTTGTCAAACCCTTTAAAATGTACAACCAAGAGTGAACTTCAACGTAAAGTGTGGGGTTTGGGTGATAATAATGTATCAGTGTCAGTGTGGGTTTGTCTATTGTACCAAATGTGCCACCACTCTGGTGGGGGGATTTTGATAGTGGGAGAGGCTGTGCATTGGGGAGGGACAAGGTGTATATGGGAAATCTTTGTACCTTCCCCTCAATTTTGCTAGGAACCTAAAACTGCGCTAAAAAATACAGTCTGTTAAAAATGCTTTTACATACTTTTCTTGTTTCAATCCTCATAAGAATCACACAAAATCAGCAAGATAGGGATTGTTCTATTCATTTTACAGTGGAAATTGAAATTTGTACTGGGTTATAAAATGAGAAATTATAGTAACCGAGTTATAAATGAATTTCTCAACTCTGGTTTAGTGCTTTCTTCATGTAGCATCCGGCCTCTCGTACAAACTGATATGCCAAAGTGTTTATTGAAATTGTATATATCATTTAAATCAAAAATAAAGTTATACAGATTATTTAAATCAATATGTTAATTAGCATTTAAAACCTTTAAAGGCTGTGTGTGTGTGTGTGTGTGTATTTTTCACATTTATTAGACAAAATTGTTTAGATTTATTGTGTTCAATTAATTTCTTTTGTTTGTAATATATATAAAATTATGTATTTAATAGAATAAAGAAAAGAATAAGAATTAAGATCACAGAACAGGCATGCAAAGTTGACAATATACTTTGTTTCAACTATATTATATTAGCTAACATTAAAATACAGTGAACAATATCCAAAATTATGAATTTTAAGAATTATTCTCATAAAAAGGGCCATAGACTAAAACATATGCAGGTGGAGTAACCATCTCTCTCATAATTTCACTTGTACATATAATTTACCTCTAAAACATCATTGAAAAATAACCTAAATGTACTAAGGAGAAGAATTTCATTATATTATTATATTAAGTGATGCTGAAATTCTAGGCCCTGCTTGTAGTAACAATAGCAGATAAAGGATATTTGCATGTAAAAGGATACAGTACAGGTCTGAGAAAACAACCTACTTGGTCCAGGCTACAATTCTTTCTGGGAAAATAACTGAACTTTGTTAATCTATATACATGCACATATGCATTACGAATTCCCTCTAGCTAAAGTTATTGATATTCATTATTGTAAAAATGTTTGCTTTTTATAATACATTGATCTTGTTCTTACTAATGAAAGTAAGAATATATAACTCAGAATGATTTTTGTCTTTGTTCTATTTTTCATGGCCCAAGGAATACACTTTAAGGATGACTTTTCCTTGCTAGCCGTGGCGCAACTGTAGTCATTCCTTGCGTACACTTGCCCTTCTCAGTAGTCTGTTGCCCTGAAAGCCTCAACACCCCTCTCATTCAGCCCCATTCTCCAGTGGCTCAGCATCCTCTCCACACCCTCCACCCCCAGTATCCAATCTTCTTATCTCCTTTCTCAGGTCCCTGTTCCTCCATGTAGCTTACCATCACCACTAAGGCACAGGCTTCATTTTTTTCATAAACATACAATTTATAAAGGGGTGCCTACCTGTGATTTTGCTTTTGTATCAACGTTAAACCCACATATTGAGCATAGTATAAAGAACTCAAAGTGAATTTGTTTATGCTATTTTTCTTTCAAAACAGGTCTGTTGCTAACAGGTCTCTGGGTATGCATATGAAATTTACATGGCTATAAAAGGAAAGAAACAAATGCCAGGGACACAGCACCAAGCTGAGAAACCAAATGGTAAGCAGGGACAATGAAGTAACTGAGATTAGAGGTTAGCAATGAGACCCAGCACTGACTTCTATTTGGAATATCAAGCATTCTAATGAGTACGGAGCATTGTACAATTCCCAAGTAATAAAGAAGTTTGGCATCAGTGCCCTCATTGTGGCCACATATGGCCAACAATTTAAGCATGAGATGAAACGAAAAAGGCATTTTGTAGCTTCCACCAAGGAAAGGAATAGAGTGGTAATATTTTACTTCTATTTCCCCCTCCCCAAGGATAATGAATTAAGAATGCAATTAACAATTTTGAAATATATTAAATGCACAAGTTAGTCAAGAGAAAAGATAATGCTTCTGTTAAAGGTGATCTAAGATCACCAAAGAGTCCAAACACTACTGGTCTTGGGTCACTTGTGTTGAAGGACAGACACTCTGTAAAATGTTTCAGAGAAGCTCTGTGGCAGGATAAACGGGATTCTGCATATGCTGTGAGTAAAGCCTCGAGTGCCTTTGGATGTAGTGAGAGTTGCTGCATCTAAGGAATGCTTAGTGTGTTAAGCGCAGGGAAGTTTGCTTCTAATTCAGAAGCTGGAGGTCCAGTCTTGGGAAACATCACCCTGTGGATCAGCTGTTGTGCATCCTGCAACATCAGGAATGACACATTATCTACTGAAAATCCGTCTTTCCAGTCATCAGTTTGGAGTTTATGGAGAAAGGAAAGGAAAAGGAAAAGGATCAGAACTCCCGGCTGCCCTATGGTCTTCGAGCCTCTGCCACAGCTGCTACATGTAGTCCAGGCAAAAGAGTTTGGAAATGAACTTGTCAGTTTTTCACCTAATATTTTTTCCATGTTCATAATACGGGCTCCCACCCTTATCCCTTCATCTCCAAATATTTACAATAAGAATTATAATTATTTTGGCATTTTGAAGTCACTATTGCTGAATTAGTTTCAAGTACTTATATAAGTCTCCGAGCAATTTTGTTTGTAAGTAGAAAGGAAGAATTTATCTTATTTTAATGTTAATGGACATTACCAAGCAGGTTCACTGTGCACTGGTTACCAATGTGTCTGAGTCTGGTAATATAGAACATATCTTACAGAGTATGTTACATTAAATGGATTTACTATTTACAGATAATCAGTAAGGGGCGAAAGAAGCCTAGGATCTTTTGTGGGGCAGTCCCACAGGGCTCAAGAAAACTGCTTGAAGTAAGTGGATAGAGTCTTAACTGCCCATGGCCTACTTTGCACCACAGCTGATGGGCCCTGAAATGCAGCCTGCCCCAGGTTCTGTGCCCCAGGGACAACAAAATCACTGGGGCAACTCCTTGTAGTATGAGAGAAGAAAAAAATCTCAGGCTGTTTTAGGCAGTTCCTACCTAACTCAAGATGTTACCTTTCCTAGGAGGGACAGGAATGAGGCCTGGACTGTTTCAGGCAGTTCCTCCCTAAGTGAGGATATTGTACTTTTAGCACATTGTACAGCTATTCTTGAGAACTATAAGCAAAAAAGGGGGAAGGACTAGGTCAAGGCCACTGGGAGAACTGTCCTACAGATATTTAGTTACTTGATATAAAACAATGGGCTAGGCTGATGATATATCTTTATGTACTAATCATCAGAAAAAGTTCTGTTTTAATAAATTGTTGATATATTCTTTTCTTTCAGTGTAATTCTAAATACCAGATTTTTTGAAAAACTAAGGGCAAGAAGAATTTTTCCTTGGCTAATTCCCATGGTAGTTTTCAATTATGAAATAAGTCAAATAAATTCACCTTAAATAAACTGATTTATTTACAACAAACATTCCAAATTCAGTTGTATTAATTTTCTTGAGACATAATTGTTTATGAAAAGATAGGCCTTTGCTATCTTTCCAAGCTCTGAATCTTGTGAATAGGCCAAAAAGTCAACTCAACAAACATTTGTAGGGGACTCCTTAAATTAAGTTGATGGTAAGCATATGGACTCAAAGATGAAAAAGAAAGTGATGGATCCTGTCTGCAAGGAATAAATATTCCCTGTAGCATAGTCCTGGATAAGACAGGAAGCACAGTTAAAGCATAAAGAAAATGCTCAGGAAAACTAGAGAAAGGACTGATGAAGGGGAAGGGAGAATAAACATTAATTGATGTGGATTTGAAATGGGAATTAAATTCAGGTAGACATCTTTCTCAATATTGTGGAATAATTTCTGGAGTATAGGTGTGAGTTCATCTTTGAATGTTTGGTAAAACTCTGGAGTGTAGCCATCTGGTCCGGGGCTTTTACGTTTTGGGAGGTTTTTGATTGCTGCTCCAATTTCTGAACTTGAAATTGGTCTATT
>NW_012146078.1:234987-239878 GCF_000956105.1 Propithecus coquereli | reverse complement strand
TAAGTTGATGGTAAGCATATGGACTCAAAGATGAAAAAGAAAGTGATGGATCCTGTCTGCAAGGAATAAATATTCCCTGTAGCATAGTCCTGGATGAGACAGGAAGCACAGTTAAAGCATAAAGAAAATGCTCAGGAAAACTAGAGAAGGGACTGATGAAGGGGAAGGGAGAATAAACATTAATTGATGTGGATTTGAAATGGGAATTAAATTCAGGTAGACAAAGAAGAGAGGAACCCACAACAGGCACTAGTTTACATGGAGATAGGAAAGTAGTCCCTGCGTACAAAATGAAGATCAAAGCTAGCAATGTGGTTTTGCTCCCCGGTGTTGAATCTAACAAGAATTAGCCATTCCCTGTCTCTCTTCTTAACTTTGTTTTTCTCCAAAGCACATTTTACACTCTAGTATGCAGGATAACTTAACATATTCATGTTTAGTGTGACTCTCAGTGATAGATTGCTAGCCGTGCATAAACACACACACACACACACACACATACACACACACAATTTTTCTATTCTTGCTTGATTTATAGCTAGACTACATTTTCCATTCTCCCTCATAATTAGGTTTGTCCATGTGAATGAGTTCTAGCCATAGCCACCCTTGGAATGCGTGGAGACCCTATAAAATGTATTTTCTGTGGGATCCTCATCTATTTAAACAAGTTAATCAAAAACACATTACAGAATTCATGGGACCATGTGAAGAATAGTTATTTATCAGTGAAAATTTAGAATAATGGGTAGAGAAGATTTACTTTTGCATTGGTTTATTATACAATGAATACGGCAAAAGATTCTCCACAGTGTCCATTCACACATTCTCCTGTTCAGGGCAAGGAACCTCTCTGGACCCTTTATTGTCCAAATATACTATTTCTGGCTAATTTCTTATTTCCCATTGTGAGAAAAGATAGCAATGCTGTTATTACTCACAATGCCATGTATGTTTGGAACTCATTTGTGTTTAACCATATATACCCTCTTGCCTGTGCAGGTCCCTAATAACATTTATTTAATGCTGGTTGCATCATTGTTCAAAACACTGCACCATTCATCATGCTGTCCAGGACAGCAGCTTCTGATGACTTGTCAGAGATTTTTATTGTGCTTCCTTGATGACGACCACAAATGCAAGACTTATCCAGAGAGTGCAGGATAGTGTGAAGGATGATTCATTTTCTGGTCATCTAAACATTACCATTTCAAAAGTATAATAGATATAAAAGATATTAAGCACATCTTCTAATCATATCTCCTCCTGAATTCCTCAGGCCCAAATCACTATATTTTTAGAATGTGAACTTTTTCAGCATTGATTGCATCACGACCTTCCACACGATGCCACCAATGGGAAAGACAGATCAGGGGCCTCTTGGTGGAGCAAGAAGAGCAGTCACATCCACACAAGAAATGACTATCTGTCCTCTGGCATGGCTTAAGCTTGACTCACATGAGCATAATACCACCGCACTAATTGGAGATTTGAAAACATTATTCAGAAACCCTTTAGCATTGTGAAGATTGTATTTGCAATCTCAAAATCCTTTGTAAGAGATAGGTATAGCCACACATGAAGGAAGGCCTGATGTGATACTAGGTCCCCGCAGGAGGGGGCTCACAGAATAAAGGACACCTTGTGCTACTTACCACCCTTGTGTGCTGCAGACCAGAGTCAGCAACAAGGTCAGATCATGGCCCAGTGAGAGCTAACATATGGGAAGGAGTGGATATATGGCCTTAACCATGTGGCGCAAGCCCAAAACTTGGGCTAACATAATGAAAGTTACCCAATATCAGCATGTTAACCCATTCGGGCAGCCTAGTTTAAGGCTTTAAAAAAAAATACCACATGCTAATCAGTGGGAATGATTTTCTCATCAGGCTACCCTCCTGGAACCAATCCTGGACACAGGATCTCAGGATGACCTCTTTCCATGAGTCCTGAAGCACCCTGCCGCATCTGGTTGATCCCACACAAGAGGTAGAAGGTCACAGAATAAGGTTACCCAAGGTGAGAAACAGGGATGGAGGTCCACGAAGGACCTAGTTTGTGATCCAGGTGTCCTGCTCAGACAGTACTCCTGGCCCCAGCCAGCCCCAGGTGTCTGGGGGACATAGAAAATTTCAAGTAAGTTACCCCAACTGTAGACCCCCTGCAGTGCAGGCCTGAGACAGGGGCTCTGCATACCCATGTCTAAGGTCGGGACTAAATTTTAGCCAATGGAATATAAGTATGAGTGAAGAGCACCACATCCAGGCTTGGAATATTAAAACGTATGAAGATTCCACATTCACTTTTTGATTTTTTTCCTTCTATCTACTGAATATTGCATCCCAGTGCTATTTTAAAGCCACAAATTAAATAGACGTGTAGGGCAAAGCAGCTCTACCTCTCACCCTGACTTGGAGAACATTTTGAACTATTCAACTGTATGAGTAATAATTTTCTATCTTATTTGAGCCTTCAAACATTCTGGAGTTTATTTGTTTTATTAATAGCAGTTGCCTATTTTAACTAATACAATCTTCTACTAGAATATAAACTTAACAAGGGCTTGGATTTTTGTTTATTCTCTGTTTTATCTCTAGTGTTTATAAAAATGCCCGCCATGGTAGTGATCTACAGTGATCTAGAGTGACTGATATTAAACATAATCTTCAACACAGAATTCACTTGAGAAAATGACTCGAATCTTTATTGGAACCCAGCTCTAGGAGCTTAGTGATAGTAATGGGGACATCATGTCAAAACAGGAGTAGAATCCAACTTATTGTGTACTTACATATTTTGGATGTTATTCCAAAAACATTGGTTAAAAAGATTGAGGCCGCCTGTGACTTTGAGGGCCCAGACAAAGCTGAAGAGTGTATGAATGTTTCTTGCTCCATGGTCATAGCAACAACGATGGACTGAACCTGCAGGTGAAAGAGCTCAATGGCTAGAACTGAGAGGAATGCAGAGTCAAGAGGTAGTGTAGGCAGCTTGTGGATATTGTATCGCAACTTGAAGGACCTTAGTTCTTCCGATGAATAGTTGCATGTCTAAAATGCATAGGTATTATTAAATAAATAATATAAAATTTTATTTAAGGGAACTGATATTGGATTACTATTGTGGATAAGCTGAGTAGATCGTAATTGCTAATGAATAAGCATGTTAGCAAAAATCAGAGTATTGGCACATGCAGGGCAGAACAGGTAGACTATGGATCTAAGCAGCAGCTGAAATAATAGCACCGACTCCTTAACCACACTTCAGTCTCCTTTTTAAATTCAATCTCATTAATCAACATTATTGAGAGCTAAAGAGATGTTTGGAGGCACAGAAATAATCATCTCATTGTGATAGGCCAAGATAGACATGCTGTAATGAAACCTCAAATAAAAAACAAAATGACAATAAAAATTGAGAATAAAAGTAATTAGGTACTCAAATATTGTACTAATGGGGTTAGGTATGGTTGATATCTCTTTGCTCATTCTACATTCTGTTCTCTGCCTGGCCCATTCCTGTTAATCAGCCCTGTGTGTTTAATAACAGCCAATACAACAACCGAACTCAGAGTAGCCTGCTTCCGTCTCATTCCCGAACAAGAACCCAAAGGCGTGTTAGGGTTTAGAAGATCAATAATGAGCAGGAGAAAGGGGTGGTGGTTAAATGTGCAGGAAAACACACTTTGGATTGAGTTGGTGCTTAACGTTTGATAGAATAGACTCTATTTTTTCCTCATAGTTCTGCATGTAGTATGTGAAAATAATTTAAAGCCTAGAAGGGCAATGTTAGCTTTTATTAATAGTTGCATCACAGCAAAGAGTTTAGACTCTGAAGACACTGCCTGGGTTTAAATTTTAACTTTACTACCTTCTAGATATGCACATTTGGGAAAATTGTTTAATTTTTTCTGTGCCTCAGTTTCCTAATATTTAAAATTGAGATAGAAATAGTACCTACTTATGGAGACTAAATAAGTTAATATTTGAAAAGTTCATAGCTTAAATAAAGTACACAATGTATAAGGAGTCAATGAAATAAGAGTTTTTTAAACTTATTTTTAAAAGTACATCAAATGATTCATTTAATTTGTGTGTGTGTTTTTCAGATCACTTTTATAGAGAACCTAATGATTAACTAAACATTACATATGAGAAAGGGAAAAGCCCCCTTAACAGATGGGAACTGGCTTAGTACTTAAAGCTCCTAGGTCACGGTATTCTGTACTACTTGGACAGAAATGATCTCACAGAAAACCAACATCAGACAAGTCCACGAGGCCACTGGCATTGATAAAATGAGACCAAAAAAAAGAGGACTATGATTTTGTCTAAACACTACCATTGCAGCCTCCCTGCCCACCAACAAAAATAAAATCCTCTACTCCCAAGTAGCATGAGTGGTCACTGCTTCTTTAAACATTACAACTTGAACCACACTCCAGTCTTCCCTCCTTCTAGTGGAAGATTTATTAAGATGTGCAACTATAGAATTGTCTCTGCTTATTGATATCACCCACACCATAGTAAACTCTGCTTTCTGGAACCCTCCCCCAAATCATTTAGCCAAAGCACAAATTCTGCAATTAGCTCTCTCTAACATCCTTTTGCTGAACTGCTTCAGGGTTCCCTGTGGTGTGGAACCTGCTTCATTGCAATTTGTCCCACTGCAGACAGGGTCTTGGTCTTTGGCAGAGGGACCAAGCATATAATTACAAGTATCAGTATATAATTACTAATATACCATTTACTGTATAGATATTTTTATTTATATATGGAATATCCACATTTTTAACATTGATTAGATATAGTCTTGGTTATTCAAAGCCTTTGAAAAATGTTAAGTCTAGAGTCACTTCAATTTTTACAACTATCTTAAATACAGTAAAGTG
>NW_012146078.1:233319-234490 GCF_000956105.1 Propithecus coquereli | reverse complement strand
AGGGATAAAGTCTTAATTTTCAAATATGTCAATTTTCTCTTTTGTTTTGTTTCTTTTATCCTTATCTCAAATGTTATAAAAATAGATATATTCCAGTCTAGAAACAAAACATTTGAATGGGAGGTAATGATTCTATTTATTCAAAAAACATATTTTATTTCATTAAAAGGATTATTCTTTGCCTTGACTTACTTGGATGGTTATCTGCTTAGCTTGTCTAAAGGTGAATCTTTACTAGTAGAATTATATTAATATTATTTCCCCATTTTTCTTTTATAACTTTGATAATTATGCCTGAGATTTTATAAGGTCCTATTACTTATTAAATTTTATCCATTATAAAATTTTCTGATCTGTGTCTAATTACATATATTGTTATATCATTATATTATAAGGCTAGATGAGACTTTTGGCCTTTGTGTAGTTCCTTTTTTTAGGTACAGAACAAATGTGGCTGCAACTGTCCTTAAAAATAGTCTTTTCCTAAAATTCCCCAAAGAGGAAGATGATTCTTCAACCTCTCATTCTAAAAAGAAACCTGACTTTTAAAGAAATGACCAGAGAGACCTTGACCATAGTCCATAACAACTTGACAAAGGTACACATTTATCATTTGCTTTTGAAGGTCTCATACTAAACGTCATAATACTGACATTTCATAGAGTCAGTGGATACTATATTTTCTTTCTTCCTGTCCTGATCATCCTTTTGTTAGCTTTAACATAAACTATACTGGAATCAAGTGCCTGGGTTGTTGAACAGGAAAAGATGAGTCTCATTTTAGCTAGCCTGTTGGCAGCAGAACTATTTCCAAACCATTCCTTTTTCAACCTTTATGAAAACCAGCTGCAGGTCTTTTATAAGGGCAAAAATTAGCATGGATTCAGAAGGATTTGTGTTCACATTTTCATCAGCTAAGAAATAACATTTGACTACAATATATAATCAAAACTGTTCAGGAATAGATTTGCCAACATTTGTAAAAAATGCTATAATATTACTCATCAAGGATTCTTTATTGGTGATATTTGGAAAATCACTCAGTCTCTCTCTTGCTTGTTTTTTTCAATCTTAAACTGACAATATTTACTTCTTTTAATGAAACTCACATAAAATATGTGTTGACATTGAGCTAAACACTTCCATTATGTAAATTTTTAGGAAATAATTC
>NW_012146078.1:227795-233034 GCF_000956105.1 Propithecus coquereli | reverse complement strand
TGAGATATGCAGTCTGAGTAATAGGGAGGCATAATTAGAAATTTTAAAATAAAGTTACTCCTGAAAATCCAGAGTTTATGGTTACTTTAAATGAGAAGAGGTAAAGGTCATCCAGATTAGCTAACTCATGCAATTATGTAAATACATGACATCTGTTGCTTTATCATCATCCTCACCTTTGAGTTAGCAAAAACTTAACCTCTAATATTTCTTTAAGTCATCTATGGATTTCAGAATAGCAGGACTGTCACAGACCACTGGTTGATCCCTTTATTTCACAGAGGAGGAAGATGAGACTCAGAAAGGTAATCAAGCACTAGCACCTGGATTTCTTTTGATTCCACATCTGATCTTTCCAGCGGTGGGTCCCTTTTCTTCATTTCCTCTCAAGTCTGCCAACATCTCTTGCATTCCTCCTTTCATGCCGATGACTTATACAAGCTATGTAACCCTATTTCATTTTTACAACTGAAGTAGCTCCCAGGAATTTGCAAGTCCAAGGGATGGTACCGCAGAGTTGCTTCAGCAGCAGCATTCCCACTCCCTCTACCCACACCCACAACTGCTTCCCAGGTTCAAGCAAAGAGGCACAAGTAGTTTCTCAAGTTAGCATGTGATACTGAGACTCTCAGTCTTCCAACATCCAGGTTAGTCATTTGCTTATATATTCTTCAGAGACCTACATGTCTGGGATCTGTAAGCTTCTCTCCATGCAGGAATTATCCCAGAAAGAAATCTGGCCTTAATTCCAAAAGGTTATAATAACATTTATGTTAAATTATTTTCCCATCATATATTAAGTCTTATCCTAATAATTCTTAGCAAGGTAATCTTGCATTCCCTTTTATCCTATATCTTATAAATATGAGGATGGTGAAGGTGTTTGCAGTTGAAACATGTAGATAACTGGTGTTCAATCTCTATGCATTTACTTAAGTCCAATCAAGGCACTGGCAGACCCAGTGTCTGGTGAGAGACCACTTCCTGGCTTGTAGATGGCTGTTCCTCATTGTATCCTCACATGGCAGAGAGCAGAAAGCTCTCTGGGATCTCTTTTATAAAGGCACTAATCCCATTCCTGAGGGCTCTGCCTTCATAATCTAATTACTTCCCCAATTCCCCACTTCCTAATACCATCACAGCGGGGGTTAGGATTTCAACGTACGAATTTGGGTGGGGACAGAAACATTCAGTCCATAATAAGTGGCTTGTTTTTCAATAATAGATTGACATAATATGATTTTATTTCAAAACTGAGGTCCTACCTTAACAAAAACCTAAAACATGTGGAAATACAGGGAAAGGAATCCTGGAAAATATTATTTCTGCTTAATTAAACTAATTTAAATTACCACATTCTATTCAACCTGAGTCTTCAAAAATATGACCACAACTATAATCAAAGTCTCTTAGAATCACTCCAAAACTATATCACAGTCCTGCTTGCTAGTACAGTTGTTGTCATTGTTCTTCCACTCTAGGCTATGTCTATTAATAGAATGACCAGCAGCAGCTTTCAAAATAATTGACTAAATTATGAGTTCTTCTAAATAAAAGTTCTTTGACTCCTGCATTGACTACTCTGTGGGTTAAAATTCAGAGTCATAAGTATATTCACAATTTGACTCTAAACGCCTTGCATACTATCATAGTGTCCCAGATTTCCTATGCTTCTTAGAAATTAATATTCCTAGTGCTTTTTGAACAAGCTATACACTTTCATGTTTTCATATTTATCTCTCTTGCAACTTTATGCTTGTTTTTTTCAACTCAAACTCAAGCACAACCACTGGGGTTTCCAACTAATTCTGTCTCATTCCCTATCAGCCAATGAGAGTCCTTTCTATGGAGATCTTCGTGTATTTGGTTCCTGTTTCCATTATAGTGGTTATTGTTTGCGTCTTGAGCAGCCTGTCTCTAGCACCCTGAAGACTTTGAAATCGTTAAAGTTTTTAAAATCTGGACTTTGCCTTATGCATTTGTGTATCCTCAGCATTTACAAAGGCCCCGACAGTTATCAAGAGCTTAACAAACATTTGTTTAAAAATTAACTAAATTTTCAAAGACAGTGAAGATATACCTAAAGAAACTTGATGGAGATTTTGTGTGACTTTTGTGGAATCACTATATTCTCTATTAAAATACTGATTCAGAGGTTTAAACATTTGAGGGTATCAATTATTTGTAAGATATCATCTTGGAAGTACAGAAAATGCAAATCTTAAATATAATCTCTGACCCCTAGAAATGTTGTAACCTCAGCAGTAAACACAATGCAATGCATTTAAAATTTTCCAGTGTTTTTCTACTTCGTTTATTTGGAGTTTTTTTGCTTGTTCATTTGTTTCATATTTATCCTATCCACCTCAATGGCCCCAAAATAATCAATTGTCTAATTCTTTTAATATTTCTGAGGATTTACTCTCCAAGCCTTATTACAAATTTTCCCAATCCTTTATATTACTAGTTACATTTTGGAATTTTCAGCAACTACAATTCTTACTGCTTTTGTTTTTAAAAACTTAGCAGCAAACATTTTCTACTATGTTTTAAAAAGCATATCTCATACCTTCTTTTGCTAAAAATGAACTCTACCTATCAAGAAATGTTACCAGTATAACAATGCACATCTTCATTTTAATCTTTAGTTCCTTCTGATTTTATGGAAATGTAAATGTTCAACTTATAAATATAACCTCTATAATATGTTGAAGTGTATTGGTCAAATGATTTATATGTGTCTGTGTTTGGGTATTCTATATCTAGAGGGGAAAAAGTGTGAATTTTGCTTATCATTTGTATGGTCCATATAGAAATCAAACAGATTCACATTTACAGCTTCAGTCATTAAATCAATACAAGTAACAATTTTGCAATAACTGCACTAATGTTTTTCTGACAGTTCCTGAACTATTCTTTTAAATTATTCTCCTATATAAATAAATAACTTATGCTATTATATTAGATAATCTAATTTACTTTGTTTACTTTGTTACTGACTGATGTTGCTGTAACAATGATTCATGAGTAATGTAATAGTTATATATAAAAGTAGTTCAGACTTAAATTTCAAAATATCATCAAACTATTCCCACCAAATTTCATAATCCTTCAGACATTTTCTTCCAGTCTTCTTTGCTGGAATGAAAATCAGAACCAGGGAATTTCAGTCTATAAACAATCTCAGTGCCTAGGATACCTATTATCATTTGGAAAGTAGAAAACCTTTTTCACTACCCTTGAAAAGTTATACCCACATGATGCAGGAATACCCAATGACAGGGAAATAACAGCTTCTCACTTCACCTACTCTATTTTGGGGCAACAATGACTATTATAATTTTTTCTTTAAATTATATTAAAATTCTCTGTTTTTTTACTTTTATTTAAGAATACTACAGGATTACAAACATTTTGGTTACATAAATTGCTTTTGTACCATTTGAGTAAAAGTTATAAGTATGTCCATCACCCAGATACTGTGCATAGTACCCGTTAGGTGAGAATTTACCCATTCCCTCCTTTTCCCCACCTGCTTGATTTCTGATGAATGTTATTTTCATATGTGCACAAAAATGTTGATTGATTAGTTACAATTTAATGGTGAATACATGTGGTGTTTGTTTTTCCATTCTTGTGATACTGCATCTAGAAGAATGGTCTTCAGTTGCATCCAGGTTAATACAAGAGGTATTCGTTCAGGATTTTTTATGGCTGAGTAGTATTCCATGGTATATATATAACACATTTTATTAATCCATTCACGTATTGATGTGTACTTGGGTTGTTTCCACTTCTTTGCAATTGTGAATTGTGCTGCTATAAACGTTCAAGTGCAAGTGTCTTTTTTATTGAATGTCTTTTTTTCCTTTGGGTAAATACCCAGCAGTCGGATTGCCAAATCAAATGTTAGGTTTACTGTTAGTCCTTTGAGAAATCTACCTAATGTTTTCCACAGAGGTTGTACTAGTTTACAGTCCCACCAACAGTGCATGAATATTCCTATCTCTCCGTATTCATGCATTTGTTGTTTTCATACTTTTTGATAAAAGCCATTCTCACTGGAGTTAAATGATATCTCATTATGGTTTTGATTTGCATTTCTCTGATGATTAGAGATGTCGAGCATGTTTTCATATGTTTGTTGGCCATTATTCTGTCATCTTTTGAAAAGTTTCTGTTCATGTCCTTTGCCCACTTTTTAATGGGGTTGTTTGATGTTTTCTTACTGATTTGCTTGAGTTCTTTATAGATTCTAGTTATCAGCCCTTTACTGGATATATAGCATACAAATATTTTCTCCCATTCTATTGTCTATTCACTCTAATAATTGTTTTCTTGGCTGTGCAGAAGCTTTTTAATTTTATAAGGTCCCATTTAATTATTTTTGTTGTTACTGTGATTGCCAATGGGGTCTTCTTCACAAATTCCTTTCCTAGATTCGTGTCTATAAGAGTTGTCTCAACATTTTCTTCTAGAATTCTTATAGTTTCATGCCTTAGGTTTAACTCTGTTATCCATCATGAGTTGATTTTTGTGATTGATGAGAGGTGCAGATGCTGTTTTAGTCTTCTATGTGTGGCTATCCAATTTTCACAACACCATTTATTAAATAAGGATTCTTTTCTCCAGTGTATGTTTTTGTCTGCTTTGTCAAAGATCGTATGGCAATATGAGGATGGTTTTATATCTGGATTCTCTGTTCTGATCCATTGGTCTATGTCTCTGTTCTTCTACCAGTGCCATGCTGTTTTGGATACTATAGTCTTATATATAGCTTGAAGTCTGATAAATTGATGCATTCCAATTTGTTCTTTTTGCTTAAGGTTGCTTTTATTCTCTGGAAGAAGATTAGGTTTATTTGGTATAAACAATGACAACAACAACAAAAAAAATAAATAAGCCTAATCTTCTTTTTACAGAATAGCTCTGAAGTTATTTTAGGGTAGCTGTCCTAAATCTCATAGTATCATCTATGCAAGGAGAGTTTATTTTATTAATTCTATCAAAAAATATACTGAATACCTACTCTGTGTCAGGATTGTGTGCATCATTTGATATACATTCTCAAATTGAACAGATCTTGGCTTGTGCTTGCGAACTCACCATCTAGTGTAGCAGGCTGACCATAAACAAACAAACAAGTAACATAAGCTTTTTTGTTTTTTAAAGCCTTCACTATCCTATTCCCATTTCTCTGAATATATTTAACTTCTGTTTCTTTTCAATTACCTCAGTT
>NW_012146078.1:224922-225930 GCF_000956105.1 Propithecus coquereli | reverse complement strand
TTAGTAGCAACTATGAATTACTGATTCCTTAGAATACCAGGTTATTAGGCAAGCAGTCAGTGGGCCAGCAAGCCAATGGTGTGATCTTTTGATGCTTGGCCTCTGCAGCCATTCGGCTGAGGCAACTTAATCCGCTGAAGCCTCAGTAGTGCTGTGAGAGTGTATGTATTGGGGTGTGTGTGGGGAGGTGTTGTCCAAGGATTATATGCATTTTTTCTTACTACCGCTGGGATTTGACACCTCCTCTCTGACTCATATCACTCTCTTAATTCAACCCTCCATAATATATTATCTTGATTGTGGCCACAGCCTCCCAGCTAGTCTCCTTGCCTTCAATCTGGTCTAATCAGCTCTGAAGAAAATCGAGGAGATCCTGGAAAGAATCCTGCCTTTGTGGTAAGGAAAACAGAAAACTGAAATCTGCGCAAGATGCCTAGAGTCAGATAATATTTGGTCTCAAGGGGAAAAAGCACCTAAAATGAGGGCGAATGGCAACATCAGAAAAAGCAAATTTGTTGTCAGATCTAAGCATAAGTGTAGAACAGTTTGTGATTAGAGCAGTTTAATTTTTAAAAATGTGCAGAGTGTTCAGATTTTCATTATTTCAATTCAATTCATTTTTACTCAAAAACTGATCATGACAGCCTCCTGCTTAAGGATACTCTTTACATTCTGATATGAGAGAATGATGATGTACATTTTGTATTGAGTCCCTAAGACAGTGTCCTGCATGCAGCATTCATTAAATAAATTATTTTTGAATGATGTTTATGAGAAAATGAATGAACAAATAAAAGACTTCCTCAGTTTCCTTACTTGTAAAAATGAATAGATCAAAGTAGGAAATCTCTGAAAGTTTTAAATTTTAATCATTTGATTGTATAATTCTAAAGGAAGAATAGCAAAACCTAATTTAAGAATTAAATCTTAAATCAGAATTAGTTATTCTTTCTCTAGAGGGCGCTGTTTCCCATTTGGCTAGCATTACTTTTTTTTTTTTTTTTTTTT
>NW_012146078.1:223597-224872 GCF_000956105.1 Propithecus coquereli | reverse complement strand
GTTAGCAATTATTATTGCATCCAGGGAAACCATAATTATCCTCCTTCACTTTTCTAAATGCTGCCTGAATCACATTAGTCTTTTTGGTGAACACATTGTACTAGTATTGGGATTTTTCCATTCATTCTGCTTCTTAGTTATGACTGAAATATATGTAATTTGAATGTTTTATTCTTCATATATCCATATCATTTGTTTTAAGTTTGATATTCATTAAAAAGGCCCACCATTCCAGATACTGCCTATACTGCTAGATCTTAGGTAAGTTGCACAGTATATTTCCTACTCATCCATTTTAAGAAATCTGCATTTAATTAACATATCTACTACTTTTAACACTGGACCGTGGAAGTTCACAGCCAAAATCCTGTGACAAGTCACTGACCCAACTGGAAGGCAGATACTATTGAGGAAATTAATTTTTTAAAAAATATTTAAGACACAGGCTTTATATACAATAATATGAGGCTAAAACCCGTAGTTTCCTTTGTAAACTTAAGTACATTGTACATTCTCTGTAAGTCTTACCCTAATTAATTAAAAGTGCTGCTTGGTCTACACTGAACCTTGTTTGGCTCTGTTAGTGATAGCTGAGATGAAATTTACTATACAAATACAGACTATCAAATCAAAAAATCACCAATTTACATCCATAACAATAATAGTAATATTTATATGATTGGTTAAGTGAGAATTTCCTTGGTGAATATAAGAAAAAAAATGAGAATGGAAAAACAAAGGCAGACTTAAACAAAGCAGCAGATGCCTCTATTACAGCTGCCAAAAGGCACAACTCGTTTTCATGCAGACTATCTGAAATTTATTGTAAAACTTTTTGTCGTCTGAAAGCTATCCACACCTACCAGACGTGCCATTAAGGGAGAAGTGCCATCTCTTTTACATAAATGATACAATGCCCAGAACAAGTCATCTGTGAGATAATGGCATCTGTCTTGATATCCCTGAAAATGGTATCAAATAAGTGGTAGACAGATTTATTTTACTTGTAAATACGTTCTTGTCTAGCACCCAACTCACACACTGATATTTGTTTAAAGAATTATATCTTTTTATACTCTCCTGAAGTACTGCATAGGCATTTAATACCATCTGCAGGGAGGAGACAAGGCTAGAACCACCATCAATTCCCATATTTTTGAATAGCTGTCCATTTAGACCCTTGGGACAGTGTCTCCTTTGAGTTATATTGTAAGCACTTGGTTAAGCTGCAAGCCAGTTATAATTACAACTGCTGTTTCAAAATCCACCCCAAAC
>NW_012146078.1:212278-212902 GCF_000956105.1 Propithecus coquereli | reverse complement strand
TAATTATACGTCTCATCATAACTCAGAATCAGTGGGAGTCCTGAGCTTGTTTTCCTGCAACTAGCTGGTCCCATCTGGGGGTGATGGGAGACAGTGACTGTAAAAACAAGTGAAACTTCACTGGCTTTCCTGCCACTCACCTCCTGCTGTGCAGCCCACTTCCTAACAGCATTGGCCAGGGGGTTGGGGACTGCAGGTCTAGAGGATGAGTAATTTTAGTTAAGTGAATATAGAAACAATTGAAGTGGAGAGTGTTCTAGGAAGAGAATGCAATGTGTGAGAAACTATTTTGATGCTGAGATCACTATATTCTTTAGTTCTTTTTCCAAAAAAAAACTTGTTTATGGCCATACCACACTGAACATGCCCTATCTCATCTAACAACAAGAACAACAAAAAACTCAAGAGAGAAGTTCATGTAGAATGAAAAGAGCAAGAGTGGCATTAAAGGAGACTGAAGATACAGGTAAAGGTCAAATGACGTGGGTTTTTGTTGCATATGTTGGTATATTAGATTTTATTCAAATTTCAATGGGGAGCCACTAAAAGATATTTCATAATAAAGTAAAAGGAAGCTATGAGTAACAATATTTTTGATGTTGGTTATGGGTTATTTTCCCCAAA
>NW_012146078.1:210178-212228 GCF_000956105.1 Propithecus coquereli | reverse complement strand
GTTTGTTTAATATAAAACCCATATAAGAGTGGGGATTCTGGTAATTTTTAAGCTTCCCAAATAAATCCATTTTGATTTGACAATTCACAATTCTTTTATTGCCTTCAATTTTTTGAAACCACGCTAAGTTAGCAAATAAATTAGTTATGATGCTCTTGCTATCAGTTATATTGATAATACTAAACTGGCTTTTGTGAAAGGTATGAGTAAATTACTATCAATATCAGGATCCAGTTGTTTCCTAAAAGAGATTAATCTGACGCATTTTGAAAAATGAACTACTTAGGGTCATCTGGAGCTGACCCAGGGAATGAACAAAATGATCAGCCACTAAGATGAGAGACAGACAAGAATTCTGGTGAAGAATAAAAAGTTATGTGTGATGTTTTGTAATATAGTATCATAGTTATTTGCATTGACAACATACAAATAATAGTGCCCAAAGAAATAAAAGCAATAAAACACATTTTTTTTCAGTTTTGCCACTTTGTAACTAGACTAAAAATCTTGAATTATTATGTCTATCAACAGTTTGACCAAAATTGTTTAACTTAGCCTCCTCATTGACTTAGGATAATGATAAAATCTTGGAAGCATTCAATTCATTCATTTGTTTATTAATTTATCATTCACTCATGCATTCAATTGGTAACAAAAGACCATGAGATCTATGGAGAAAAAGGAGATCTTCCATTTTTTAAAAAACAATGTATTTATTGGAGAGACGTAGCCTTCAGTGCAAGAGAAAGTGTGCTCCAGAAAACAAAGGGAGAGTTTGGCTATTATAGAGAACGTTCTTGCCCAGGTTCCCAATTCAGTCTGTTTAAGTGAATGAAGGAGTCAAACTTGTTTAGTTCCGATTGGTTGATATAGCTGAGTCCTGATTGGTCAAGGCTGCAGAGTCCTGATTGGGCAACCTTCGAGGCTGAAACCTCAAGCCCCTTTCTGATTGAAGATTTTCAGGTGGCCTATTTGGGAATTTTCACTCCTTGGGTACAGGAACTACTCTGGCTTAGGGTCGTGCAAGCAGGATGTTTACCAAGGGCTGTATTTTCTCTCTAGAACACGGAGTACATAACCGCAGTCTCACCTAGCTATGGCCCTCTGGTCGTGCTTTTGAATTTAAAGCCTCTCTCTTAGTCTCAGGGAGCCCATCTCGCCTGGTATGTTTTGGGGTCTTTTTGCAGTTTGATTTTACACGGTACATGTTCATCGAGTGGCTACTCTGGCATGCTGGTCACTGTTCTGGGCCCTGAGGATAGAATAGTAACAAAACAAAAAAGGTTCCTGCCCTCGTAGGGTTTTTATTTTAGTTAGGAAAAGCAGAAAGTAAACAGATAATAAACATACTATTAATATATGCTACATGGTGAAAACCGTTATGAATTTTTATTAAGGTAAATATTAAACAATAATATTAAACGATTCTAGAGAGGGTCTTCAGGGATGCCTTTCTGATAACGTGGTGTTTCAGACGACACCTACAAACTCTGTGGTATTTGGGGGAAGATAGTGCTAGGCAGAGAGAAGAATAGGGCAGTGACTGAGAGAGGATCACGTTGGTCGCATACCAGGGAGAGGAGGACGGTCAGTGTGGCTGCAGCAGGAGAGAAGGGGAGAGTGATAGGACATGAGGCCTGAGAAGTACTGATCAGAGCTTTCTATACACTCAGCATACACTTACCCTGTAGGAAACATAGAAATCTAAATTGTAATTTCTATTCTTAAAGAACTTTTACTTTGGGAAGGGCCGTAAGACGAATTTACATAGAGAACAACATAATGCTTAATATAGCTAAATCGATTGTGTACTTCAGATTTTATAACAGCTAATTGTTCTAAAATTATTTAGAATCTCCTGACCTTTCAGGAATTGTGTTAACTTATCATTACCTTCAAACCGCTTTTTGTTATACTTTAAACATTTTACAAAATGATTTGAAATGCATAGCAACAATTTTCAAAAATAGACCTAATTATACTCTGTAAAATAAAGAATGGCAAATTTAACATAGGTGAGACACACGTTTCTCAAACTATTTATTATATT
>NW_012146078.1:203819-206528 GCF_000956105.1 Propithecus coquereli | reverse complement strand
AAACAAGGTATGCTTATATATTTTCAATTGAGTTAACAGCCTTAATAATTTCATCAACAGACATATCCTCCAGTCTTTGGAAAAGAAAATAATATTTGAGATATTTTTAAATCCCTGTCTGACATTGTCCTCTTATTTAACTCTAGTCAAAGACATGTATTTTTGGTATAATTTTATTGAGGATTTGTCCCCTGAGAAAATAAAAGAAGGTTAAAATATCCTTGTACTAAATCCCAGTTTAACTGTGTAGGAATATCTATTTGGAGTGTAATATTATTGCAAAAATAAGACAGAAATAAGATAAAAGGTAATTACCTGAAAGTCATTGTGATAATTTACTTTTCTCAAAAAACTAATAGCTTGATTTTAATCTAGGTGTTTTAGTCAAGTTTCTCCAAAGAAACAGAACTAATTGGATGTGTGTGTGTGTCCGTATGGAGATTCATTAAAAGTAATTGCATGCTTGATTATGAAGGTTGGCAATTCCAAATGTGCAGTGTGGGCCAGCAGGCTAGAGACCCAGGAGAGTCAATGGTGGGCTTCTGGTATGAAGGTTGGCAGGTAGAGACCAGGAGAGCTGATGGTGCAAATAAAGTCCAAAGGCAGTGTGTTGGAGAATTCCCTCCTACTTAGGGGCACAGTTCTTTTTGTTCTATTAAGGCCTTCAATTGATTGGATGGGGCCCACTAGCATTATAAAGAGCAATCTGTTTTACCCAAGGTTCATTGATTAAAATGTTAATTTCATCCAAAAACATCCTCTGAGTTAACAAACAAAATTAACGATCACATCAGAAGCATATTCTATTTCCTCCAGTCTTAAATTGGAACCAAAAATCAAACATAGTACAAATGAAATGCATTTGCAAATATTCCAAAAGACTCCATTATATGACTGAAATATGGAAGTTGCCCTTCCATATGGGTCAGTCTTATATGAATGGCTATCGTGAAACAGAATCATTTGTTATCAATAACTGGTGTTTTCTGAAGGATTTTTGTTTATATTATTGATTTAGATAAAGGGGTGCAGTGAATGCTATGCTTCCTGCTCTCTTTTCTCCCCTACCCTCGAGGACTGAGACATTATTTACTGCAGCAGTTAGGAGCGTTGCCTGCTGACAGCCCACTGCTGAGTCTCTTCCCAGAAATTGTCATAGGCCTAAGAGAGCTGTTTCATCCAAGGGTAAACCCTATCCTCAAGGCAACTTGTATACAAAGATTGGTCAAATGACGGTACCCAAACCAAAACGATGATACCCTTGCCTCAACTGGGGGAGGTTGGGGCAACTTAAAAGGCATGTTCTAGCTTCGAAGCTGCCCACGGTCTGATTGAAGCCTTTGCTGCAAATATTTCACAGTTCAGCTACCCGCTGTACCCAATCCTGCTTATCTCACTCCGTCACCAGTGTTTATCCCTTCCCAACAAACCATTCTGCATGCAAATCTCCACCGCTGAGTGCATTTCTGAGCCAAAATAAGAGTATTGAAATATTACTTAAGGTGAAATTGACTGCCAGTGACAGGAATTGCAATTATAAAAATTAGTGATATTCATTTTTGTGGTGCTTATTTATTTTTTACCTGAGAATAAGAACTTTATAAGAAATCCTGTCTTATTACTGTTGTAAACTCATTATTAACTCCGCATGTTTATTTTGAGGTGAATTACTGCTTATGCTTTGATTATTCCCTTCTTTACCATTATTATTAATCAATATCAATTATTGAGGCATGTTTGATTACTTATTCAAAGTGTTATTGTCCAATGGTCTTATCCAAACAATATGATTAATGTAAGGGTTTTACCTGTGCTTTACTTTCATTCAATGAAAATGATGGCATTTTAGATCTTAGATGCATATTTTATTTCTGTCGATATTTTGCAAATCCTTTCACAAAATGTTGAGCTCTCATCTTGCTTGGTGACCTTGTGTTTCAGCATTTGGCTTTTGAGAATAAACCATGGATTTTATTTACCTGGATTGCAAATAAAATGTGCCTCTTGTGCAGCTATCTGGTTTATGAAAAATCACAGGATCAAGAAAGACTATGTGGTTAGGTACAATCTGACAGAATATCATAAGAAGGAAATATTTAGAAACGCTTTATAATAAAAACTTCACACATACATAAAAATCATGTACCCACTCTAGATGGAAGAGTCGAGAGGGCTATCTTAATTGTGGTTACAGTCGTACAAATCCTTCAGTTTCTTCACAATGAGAAACCCAATATAACAACTGCCACAAGTACAGGACCACGTAACTTTTAAATGGAAAATAGACATTTATTAACTTAACAATTATTTACTGAATGCACAAAACATAAATTACAGTTACAAATAAGAAGTATTTCACATGGTTTCTGCTTTTCAAAAGAAAGATTACCAGTAGCTATTCCCCCAATGTCTTGGCATTCAATATTATACTTCTGAAATGTTCTTGAGAAAAGGCAGAGGTGATTTATATCTGGAATCTACCTTAGACAATCATTTGGGGCATGCTGAAAATTTATTTAGATGGTCTGCATGTATAGACAAATCTTATGAAAATTGATTGTATTTTCTCTTTCAAACGCTATACTTTTTGTTCTCAGGGGCAATTTAAGAGTCACGTTCTACTCAAGAATGTTATTCCTTCACAGCTTAGTTTTACCATGACAAGATTTTTGTACTATGTAGGACACCCACACAAAGTATATTAACTTT
>NW_012146078.1:201415-203769 GCF_000956105.1 Propithecus coquereli | reverse complement strand
TGTTTTTAAAAACTGCATTCCTTAATTAAAAAATATTACAAAAAGGGATAACAATCGTGATCTGAGAGACCAAAATAAATGCCCTTTTATCAACTAAGATGGGCCCTAAGGTTAATTAAGGAAACAAACTTACCCATGGGTCAAGGGTCCAGGGCCTGACTGGCATGGCAAATTTATAAATTTCTATGGTTATAAACTCCATAACAATAGCAGCTATCAGACCCCTCCTAACTCTGAGTGATAACCCAGAACACTACAACTCTGATTGGACGGAGGACTAACCTTACGAATATATTTTTCTGGTAAGCAATTGTATACTTTAAGCCAGTTTCAGCCAGTATATAGAATATGTGCACAAACTTTTTGTCTTATGGTTCACATTTTGACATAAAGAGATAAACTCCACCTCATTTTAATGCTAAAACACCAGCATCATGTGAACATGGGATGTATGTTACATATACGTATACCCATTGTGCATGCGCTTGACTCTCCTCATACATATGTATATCTTTTCCCCTAAACCTGCTGAATCTGTGTGACTCAGGCCCCGTGAGGCATAAAAATCAAACTGTCCTTCCCCTCTTCTAAGAGAGAGCACCTCCAATCCAGACTGGAGACTATCCCTTTATGGTTTGCAAACCAACATAGCCAATAAAACTCTCTTTTCTACTATATAGCCATACTGGTGGTCTTTTGAACAACAAAATTGTCTGAGACTGGAACAAGTCATAATCTTTTTGCCAGTGGAAAGTCTTGCCTTGATGTGGCAGTTGCTTACTGACCAGCATGATGATTGCTGAAGTTTGGGGTGACTGTGGCAATTTCTTAAAATAAGGCAACAATGAAGTTTGCCACATTGACTGATTCTTCCTTTCACAAAAGATTTCTCTGTGGCATGTCATGCTGTTTTATACTATTTTAATTATAGTAGAGGTCTTTCCAAAATTGGAGTGAATCCTTTCAAACCCTGCTGCGCTTTATCAACTAAATGTATGTAACCATCTAAATCATTTGTTGTCTTTTCAACAATGTTCACAGCATCTTCATGAAGAATAGAGTCCATGTTAAGCAACCACTCTTTCCTCATCCATAGGAAGTAACTCCTTATCCATTCAAGATTTATCATGAGATTGCAGCCATTCAGTCACATCTTCAGGCTGCACTTCTGATTCTAGTTTTCTTACTATTTCCACCACATCTGAAGTTACTTCCTTGCTTAAACTCTTCAACTCCAAAAAGTCATCCATGCAGGTTGGAATCAACTTCCTCCAAACTCCTGTTTTGACCTCCTCCCATGAATCATGAATGCTCTTAATAGCTTCTAGAATAATGAACCCTTTCAGAAGGTTTCAATTTACTTTTCCCAGATCTATCAGAGTAATCACTATCTATGGCAGCTATAGCATTACAAAATGTATTTCTTAAATAATAAGACATGAAAGTCAAAATTACTCTTTGATCCATGGGCTGTAGAATGAATTTTGTGTTAGCAGGAATGAAAACAATATACATCTCCTTGTACTTCTCCATCAGAGTTATTGGGTGACCAAGTGCACTGTCAATGAACAGTAATATTTTGGAAGGAATTGTTTTTTCTGTTTGGTAGGTCTCAACAGTGGGCTTAAAATATTCAGTAAACCATGCTTTAAGCAGATGTGCTGTCATTCCGGTTTGGTTCTATTTATACAGCATAGACAGAGTAGATTCAGCATAATTCTTAAAAACCCTAGGATTTTCAAAATGGTAAATAAGCATGGGTTTCAACTTAAGTCACCAGCCTCATTATCCCTAAACAAGTGACTCAACCTGTCCTTTGAAGGTTTGAAGTCAAGCATGATTTCTTCTCTGTAGCTATGAAATTCCTAGATGGTATCTTCTTCCAAATAGAGCATTGTTTCACCTAAACATTGAAAATTTGTTATTTAGTGTAACCACCTTCATCAATTATCTTAGTCAGATCTTCTGGAGAACCTGCTGCAGCTTCTATATCAGCTGTTGCTGCTTAACCTTGCATTTTTACGTTATGAAGATAGTTTCTTTCCGTAAACCTCATTAGCAAACCTCTCCTGGCTTCCAACTTTTCTTCTGTACCTTCCTGTCTTATAACTCTCTCAGTCTTTGCAGAATTAAAGAGAGTTAGGACCTTGCCCTGGATTAGGCTTCGGCTAAAGTGAACGTTGTGGCTGGTTTGATCTTTTATCCAGACCATTGAAAGTGTCTCCATATCAGAAATAATGTAAAGCTGTTTCATTTTCTTATCATTGGTGTGTCACTAGAGCAGCACTTTAATTTTCTCAAGAATGTTTCTTTTGCATTCACAACTTGATTGAATGTCTGGTGCAAGAGGCCTA
>NW_012146078.1:197327-198090 GCF_000956105.1 Propithecus coquereli | reverse complement strand
CCATCTCAATAATGTTTGGGAAAAAATGATGAGCAATAGGCATTCAATACATTCTCTTGGTCAACAGGGGAGATATTTTCAGCAAAAAGAGAAAGCAGGAGACTCTTCAACCTCCCTTGAAAAACCTCTAAAGACAGACTGCTTTAAAAACTAATTAGTGGCATTTGTTACCAACTACTTAGGAGTTTTTAGTTATATAATCCTTTTAGAAGAATGAACTTAGTCTGTCTAGGGTTGCAAATTTTATACAAACCTGGAATGTATCAGTTTATGGAGCATGATTTTCTTGACAATGTCACCTAAACTATGGAAATATCTTGACTATAAAATAAAGATGTTTCATGCTGAAATGAATCCATTCTGTGTAAAGAACATAGCCACATACATTACTTAGAGTTTCCTGATGTTAATGTAGGCCAGAGTGCATCCTAAGGAGGCAAGGAAGGATCTAACCACGCTGGCAGTTCCAGAGCTCTCCCTGCTCTGTGATCAATTGTATTATTGAAGTATTAGCAATGTTCGATAGTCAGTTAAGATCCCTGGTTCTTCTAAGTCTGAGTTGCCAATCTGATCCATTGTGTCCCTTCATCACTCTAAGTGTAGTTTTCTTCCAGGATCCACATTAATTTATCTTGAGTATTACCATTAGGAATTAGAACAGATCATTATAAATTGATGACATGCTAATATGTTGAATAAAAATGGTTATTAATGCATTATTCTGAAGGCTGTAGTTTAAAGACTTGACTCCAGTAAAAAAAAA
>NW_012146078.1:192332-195551 GCF_000956105.1 Propithecus coquereli | reverse complement strand
AAAAAAAAAAAAAAAAAAAAATTTAGAGAAAGTTGTGTGTGTTTATATAAGCACATACAAGCACATGTACACATGTACAGTATAGGTGAATGTTGTAGTCTCAACTCTGAATCTTAATGATATATAAACAATATAATATCAAGTGGAAAAAAGTAAAATTCAGCAGCCATTACATATAGCATATTATCCTTTTATAAAATTAAAACAATTAATTCTATGGCATATACCTCAGCTACTAAGAGGCAGGAAAGTATTAATACCTTGGGGGAATGTTTGAAGAAAAGTACACTCCACAAATCTATAGCCCAGTGAGCTTTCACAAAATTAGTACAACCTTACAACCAACACTCAGATCAAACAGAGCACTAAGAGTAACATAGGAGTCTCCCTTCTGTTTTTTTTCAGTTATCATCTCCCACTTCCATTGTCAGGATAATCACTTATCCTAACTATAAAACATCATAGATTAGTTTTTGCTTGGTTTTGTAATTTATGTAACTGAAACCATGTAGTATATATTCTAGTGTCTGGTTTCTTTTGCTCAACGTTAGGTTTGGAGATTAATCCATGTTTTCAAGGTGTAATTATAAAGGGTTAATTATTCCTGCTGTATAGTTTTAATGTGTGAATATATTTACCTAATTATACTGTGAATAGGCCTTTACATAGCTGCCAATTTGAGGCTACTACAAATAATACCAGTACAAGTAATGCTAGCACTTGTTTTTCAATAAACATGTGTACACGTTTATGTTAGGTATATGCCTAGGAGAGCAATTGTTGAGTCATAGGGTTTGCATATGTTCGACTTTAAGAAATCTTGCCAGTCTTCCAAAATTCTTGTAGCAGTTTACCATATCACATTCCACTATCATGCTTCATACTTGTGCCAACATGTTATTTTCCATCCTTGTTTTTTGCATTTTAGCCATTCTCATGTGTCTAATGGATAAAATTTTGTGGTTTTAAGTTGCATTCCCTTTAATTTGCATTGACTGATGAACTTGAATTGCATGTAACATCTAATATCCATTTGATATTCTTTTGTGAATTGCACATAACAATCTTCTGTCATTTTCCCTACTGCATTTCTTTTTCTTGTTGATTTGTCTTTCTCTATCCAGATATGAATCTTTTGTCATATATGTGTATACATATTTATGCATGTATCCCAAACACTTTCACTCTAGTGTTGCCTATTCATGCAACACAATGGCACTTTTGCAATAAAAAAATATTATCTTTAATATAGTCCTATTTGTCAAATTATATTTTACGATTATTGATTTCTCTTACTTGTTTAAGAAGTATTTTTCTCCTTTAAAGTCACTTGTTGATTTGCCACTATTTTCTGTAAATATTACCCTATGATCCAGCAATCCCATTTACTGGGTATATACCTAAAAGAAATGAAATCATCCAACTACTAACGAGGACCAACCCTGCTTAGCTTCCAGATCAGACAAGATAGGGTGTGTTCAGGGTGGTATGGCTGTAGGCAATCACAGCAACAACAAAAGTAAATGAATGGGACCTGATCAAATTAAAAAGCTTCTGCACAACTGAGGATATCACGAGAGCAAACAGACAACCTACAGAATGGGAGAAAATATTGACATGCTACACATCTGATAAAGGGCTGATACCTAGAATCTATACAGAACTCAGCAAAATTAGCAAGAAATAAATCAAACAACCCCATTAAGAAGTGGGCAAAAGGCATGGACAGAAACTTTTCAAAGAAAACAGAATAAAGGCCAACAAACATATGAAAAAATGCTCAACATCTCTAATCATCAGGGAAATGCAAATCAAAACCACAGTGATATACCACTTATCCCCAGTGAGAATGGCCTTTATCAAAAATCCCAAAACAATAAATGCTGACATGGATGTGGAGAGATAGGAACACTCATACACTGCTGGTGGGACTGAAAACTAGTACAACCTCTGTGGAAAGTAATATGGAGATACCTCAAAGAGCTACAAGTAAAACTACCATTTGATCCTGCAATCCCATTACTGGGCATCTACCCAAAGGAACAAAAGACATTCCATAAAAAAGACACCTGCACTAGAATGTTTTTAGCAGCACAATTCACAATTGCAAAGATGTAGAAACAATCCAAGTGCCCATCATACATGAGTGGATTAATAAAATGTGGTATATGTATACCATGGAGTTTTACTCAGCCACAAAAAACAATGGTGATCTAGCACCTCTTATATTATCCTGAATAGACCTGGAGCCCATTTTACTAAATGAAGTATCTCAAGAATGGAAAAAGAAGCACCACACGTACTCACCATTAAACTGGTATTAATGGATCCACACTGATGTGCACGTATAGTAGTAACATTCATTGGGTGTTGGGCAGGTAGGAGCGGGGAGGAAGGAATGGGTATATTCACACCTAATGGGTGCAGTGTGCACCATCTGGGTCATGGACATGCTTGAAGCTCTGACTTGGGTGGGGCAAAGGCAATATATGTACCTAAACATTCATATCCCCGTAATATGTTTAAATAAAAAAAAAGTATTAAAAAATAAGAAATGAAATCGGTAGTCAAAGAGACATCTGTATACTCACGTATATTGCAGTGCTATCCAAGATATGGAATCAACTTAAATTTCCATCTACAGATGAATTGATAAAGACAATGTGGTATACATATACAATAGAATACCATAAAACGAATGAAATCCTGTCATTTACAGCAACATGATAGAACTTGGAAGGCATTACATTAAGTGAAATAAGTCAAGCACAGAAAGACAAATATTGTATGGTATCATTTGTGTAGAATCTAAAAACTTTGATTGCATAGAAGTAGAGAGTAAAATAATGGTTACCAGAGACTGGAGAGCATAGGGCACAGGGAGAGATTGGTCAATGGGTATAAAGTTACAACTAAATAGGAAGAATAAGTTTTGGTGTCTTATTACACAATAGAATGACTATAGCAGATACCAATGCAATGTATATTTCAGGATAGCTGGAAGATTTTGAAAGTTGTTACCACAAAGAAATTATAAAATTTAAAGTGATAGATATGGTAATTACCCCGATGTGATCATTATACTTTGTATACATGCATTGAAACATCACCTTGCACCCCGTAAATATGTACAATTATGTGTCAGTTATAAATAATTTATAAAAAGCTAAAAACATCCCTTTCATCTTAGATATGCATCTATCATTTGTATATGGCCAA
>NW_012146078.1:190920-191872 GCF_000956105.1 Propithecus coquereli | reverse complement strand
AGGAATCTTGCCTACTTGCTGATGCAGGTTTTAACAAATTTAAAGAAAGATGGAAACACTCTCTTTTATACCGATTTGAGTTTATTTCTGTTCACATGGAAGTAGAAAGGCTGTATTGACAAAATGAAGGCAGAGGTGTGTTTAATTATGAAAAGATTTTTTTCACTTCAAATTCAATTTAAAAATGAAGGTCTGTGAAATAAAATATGTTTCACTGAGGCATTTCTTCATGAATTATAATATTTCAGACAATCTCCCATAGGGGAAAATATGTTTTCATCTTCCATAGGTGTACAAAGTCTTCAAAGGAGCAGTATTTTCTAACAAATGAAAATATTTCCTTCTCCAATCAGCCTTGAAAATGTTACCCCTAGGAATAAAAAATTTTTCTATAATTCCGGGCCCTTGTTCAGGATCTATTATGTCAAAGGCAGATTAAAATATTTAATTTTCCCATCTGTGAATTTTGTATTTCACTGCTTGCGGTAACTCCTTCTTTTCTCCTCTAAGACAAAGAGATATTTCATTTTAATGATGATTATAATTTATTATTATCCTCATGTGACTAAAAAGGTAATAAGAGGAATGTTGTATTTATCATTTAGATATTACGTTCAGAACATATTAGTATGTGCTCATATTAGTCAAATGCAGCACTATTAGTTGTTAAAATTAATTTAAAAATTAGTTTAAATTTTTACATATATACTACAACCCAATTAAACATGTTTGCTATTGCTTAGATTCATATAAACCATAAGTCAAAGTATGTCCCTCAATGTATATAATGATTATAACAAAACTCTGAGTATTACGGCCTATACAATGAATGTTTATTCTCTCTGTGTATATTAGTGTGTGTGATGCAAAAGTAATGCTAATAAAAATGGAAAATTAACTACAGCTTCTTTATTCAAAAACTACTTCATTTCATTAATTGATATTATACATA
>NW_012146078.1:190089-190452 GCF_000956105.1 Propithecus coquereli | reverse complement strand
TGATAACATAAGAAATAATTTAGAAATATTCAAATAAATAAATAATAACAATAAAAAATATAAACAAAAACAATACAGTATAATAGCTATTTACATAGCATTTACATTGCATCAGGTATTATAAATAATCTAGAGATGATTTAAAATATATACAGTGATGTGCATAGGATATATGGAAATACTATGCCATTTTATATATGGTACTTGAAAATCCACAAATTTTTATATTGGCAGGGGGTTTTGTTGAATTCAACAAAATCGATTTGTCTTCTTTCACATATTCCTTTTTCAATAACAATTCCTCATGACAGAATAAGCCACTTCATTGAGGTATTAATAAATTATCTTAAAAAGATATAAGAA
>NW_012146078.1:187299-187556 GCF_000956105.1 Propithecus coquereli | reverse complement strand
GATGAACTGCCTTAGTAAAACGGAAACACTTTTATAAACTTTATAACACTTTTAGAGCATAAAAGTGTTTTCATTTTCTAGGTGTATTATTGCTCATTACCTAAATATTACTCTGCCTCTATCTTCTTTTTCTAATATCTACTATCATTCAAACTTTGTGAAATGCCATCTCAATATGTCAAAATTTGTAGCATGCGAAAATTTTCTCCCATTCTGTAGGTTGTCTGTTTGCTCTTGTGACCATTTCTTTGGCTGTG
>NW_012146078.1:179072-186214 GCF_000956105.1 Propithecus coquereli | reverse complement strand
GATAAGGGCAACATACGTAACCTAAACATCTGTACCCCCATAACATGCTGAAATAAAAAATAAATAAATAAATAAAAACTCTGCTAAAATATAAGTCAAAATTATTTCAGCCCTTCCTTTAAAGCTTATCTGCTTCTTTTAAAATCATATTCTCACATATATTTCTCATTAGACATAAACAAAATACAAAACTTTGTGATAATTTACAAATCAAAAAATGTATGTATCAACACATTTAGAGGATAATATGGGAACAAATAAAAGTCCTTATTTGAATTCTATTGTTTTTATATGTGTAGCCCTAAAAAATGATTAAGTATTTATTTTAGAATGTGTTATAAGCTTATGGAGACCTCACATAGCCAACTGGGAGGAAAACATAACAGAAAAATATGATTCTTGCCTATATTTACTTATCAGTTATGTTGACTCCCCACTAGAAGAATGAGTTAGTATAATCAAACCAATCTATAAGGGTAAGTGATTGGCATCAACTAAGCCAAAAAAATTCGATCGGTTAACTATATTTCCTCCTACATTTATTGATTTGCTGTCATTGAAATGTATAGGCACAAATTAAGCTTTAAGAAGAGAGAAAGAAAAAGAAGAGCAAGCATAAATTATGGATTGAAGCTTATTTTTCAGATCTGCTCTCCTAAACTTGTCTTAAAAAGTAGTAGTTCTCATTGTGGTTTTGATTTGCATAAAATGTAACCATAATGTTTGTACCCTCATAATACCCTGAAATAAAAAAAAAAGTAGTAGTTCTCACATTATCATAGAATAAATGAAGCTCTGATTATAATGTCTTAAACATTTTAGATCTCATTAAGAGAAGTAATAAAATGATAACTAATCTAAGGCATTGTAAAAAATTAAAAATTGACATTGCTAGAAAATATTAGTTTTGCTTTCTCTTTGTTTTTATAATGATTGTGTACACATTTTTTTAAAAGACTCGTTTAAAAGAAAATATATTAAACTATCTAGTTGATGGTTTCTGATGTAGAAAAAACAGAAAATAAGATTTCTCAAATGTACTTTTAACATTTTAATTGTTGAATTTGTGTTGATACCCAACTCATCAGATAATACTGATAACCAAAGTGTTAATCGAGATGATAAATTAGGAATAGTCATAAATTCTAGTATACTTTAATCAAAAAGCTCTTATTGATGAGACTAATAAGCCACTAGGTGAAAAATCCTTTTCACTTTTTACTGCTGCTCTTCTTTCACTATTGAAATGGCTGTTAGCAGTCAAAGATTGGCAGACATAGGAAGAAGGGAGAGGAAATTACTGTGAAGTTAGATTGCACCTGCCAAACAGGTTCCCATGGTAGCTGGCTACTAAAGTGAGATCTCAGGCACAGAACACCACAAAGATGCTGCATTAACATTCTTTACAATCTGAAAAAGAATAAAAAACACAGGTGATTCCATACAATTTCCAGAAAGGGATAGATCAATCCCTGGGACAAGTTAAAACTTGAGAAAATGGAAGTGAACTCTATTTTCTTGTAAAAGTTTCTACTTCAACTTGTTAAACTCGAGTTTAGGTAATGAAAATAGAGTTATAATAAACCAATGATAAGCAAACACATGTACATACACATATACATATGTGTTAAGTGTGCGTGTTTAATATATAATATGTGTAAATAATAAACTCAAGGAATATGGATTTAAAATTTGTATTTATTACAGCTTTTGAAATCTGTGATGATCTCTACATCAAGTCTTGTCAGACTTTTTCATGAACTAATTGAAGTACACAGCCATCTAGCAAACTGTGTAGAACATCTTGACTTCATCAATTTCTTTCCCGGTGTTTATCTCTTTTGTCAAGTAGCCTTATCTTCAAACTATATTGTTGAACTTTGTGTCTACCTAAATGTACTCACTGACAGGAAATAATATTAGCATTTAAAATACTGACAATAGCAAGAAATGAGAGCTGAGAGACTAAAAAGAAAGGAATACAAATATATTAATTAAAAATGAATGATGAGGGACTCCAGGAGAACTTACTTAGATCAGGAGTTGGCAATTCTTCAGGCCTTCTAGGTCCCTAAGACATCACTTAATTTTTCACAGTATAGTAATTTATTTGGATGATAAATATTTTTGAATCATAGAATCCATTTAATTTGTACAGTAGTAATAATAGTAGTTAACATTTATTGACTGATTACAAGATGTCAGACACCGTTCTGTGTGCTATTTTCCTGTTAGAGATTCTGTAGTATTTAAAAGAACACTGGGAATTTGGCCCAAATAATCTTCAACTATAGTAGCAACTCTTTGTGAGGTTTATTGACATTCCCATTTATAGTAGAGAACACTAATATAAATAAAAGTTAAGTAAATTGCTCAAGATAAAAATCACTTATAGATAGAAAAGCAAGGTGTTGAATCGAAAGAACATAGTTTGAACGACAAAATATTTAACACCTAGATTAAACTGGAGATTGAAATACAATTAAAATAAAACGTAAAGTTTATTTCATTTTCTGAAAATTAACTGAAATGAAAGTGTTCATACATCACAAAAGATGCATTACTCTATTTTCATTATTGGCATGCGCACAAACTCGCACCCACATGCACGCACAAAAAATCTGCTATAGATTACTTTAAAAAGGAAAGTTCATAAAACATAGATACAATCTTAATTAGAATTGCGGGATTCCTTTTAGGTGTTTTAAGTCTATGATTGTAGTCTATCCAAGCCTTCAAAATGATACATATTATCGTTTCTGCTCTTGCCGTTTATTCAGTGAGATATTCTTTCATTCAAAACTCATTATTCAATTATCAAATAATTATATGCACCAGGTGCTAAGAACTGTTTGGATTTAAAAAATTAATGCCAAAGTCTCTATCCTCAAAGATTTCAGAGTCTATTTGAGAAAGTCAAATTTACAGACAAATTTAGTTCTGTAAGGGAAATGCATTAATCTGTATGGAATATTAAAGGGAACAAGAAAAAGAATACACAGCCAAGCCTGAACATGTGGGGAGAGATGATGAGAACATCTTTCTCTAGGACCTGGCATGTGATCTGAGTCATAAAGGATAAATAAATGTTAGCCAGACGAAGTATGATTGGAAAGAAGAAAACACTTTCTAAGAAGACGGGATACAAAAACATGGGAGCCAGGAACATAATTTTCTTGGAGTCAGTGGTATGAAGTAGACGCTAGCAAGACATGAGAGTTGGGATTTAACAAGGATCCTTGAAAATCATGTTAAATTGTTTGCTATTCATTCTGTAGGTGAGAAGGATTCTTTGGGCAAAGTAGACGCAGAAGTTATACAGGTTGATTTGAAATTTGAGAGATTCACTTTGAAGCCTATGTGGAGAAAGAATTTGGGGGAGACAAAACTGGAAGCAGAGAAACCAGTTAAGGTGTTTGCCATAGATGTCAAAGATGAATTCATGAAGAAATAAACTAGAGTGATAGTGGTAGGCCTAGAAAACAATGAATAAATTAAAGTAATTTAGAGGATATATTGAAAAAAAGAGCAGAAATCAAGATTAACTTTCAGGCATGCTGCTTCAATGTCTAAGTAGAAGATGATAACACTGAAGTATAAAATACCTAGAAGCAAGTTGAGAGGGAATGATGTGTTCACATTTGGAAACTTTGAGTTTGATAAGCCCATACCACACACAGGTAGGAAAGTCCATAGTGTGGTTTGATAGATGTGTTTGAAAGATAGGTAAAAGAACAAAGCTGGAGCTTACATATTTAGGTGAGTCAGCATACAAAGGCTCTTCAATATACAAGAGGAGATGTGATTTCCCAAAGAAACGTTTGAAAAATGAAATCAGTGGACCAAACAAAGAAGCCCAAGTTAATACAGATAGTATGTCAGGATATTGTGGATATGAAGATGTAATGTCCTTTTAAAAATGTATAATTCAGTGGAGATGTTGGGGTAACTGAGATGAAGACAAAAATATTTCAGCCAAAAAGTTATAGGGGGCCGGGCGTGGTGGTTCACGCCTGTAATCCTAGCACTCTGGGAGGCCGAGGTGGGCAGATCGTTCTGAGCTCAGGAGTTCGAGACCAGCCTGAGCAAGAGCGAGAACCCGTCTCTACCAAAAATAGAAAGAAATTAATTGGAACAAATAAAAATATATATATAGAGAAAAAATTAGCTGGGCATGGTGGCGTGTGCCTGTAGTCCCAGCTACTCGGGAGGCTGAGACAGTAGGATTGCTTGAGCCCAGGAGTTTGAGGTTGCTGTGAGCTAGGCTGACGCCAGGGCACTTGCCCCAGGCAAGAGAGTGAGACTCTGTCTCAAAAAAAAAAAAAGAAAAAAAGTTATAGGCAAGTACATTGCATTAGTGAATTTCACCATTCTATGTAAGTGGTGCCTTATCCCAAAACTGAAAAAAAAGAGAATTTCCCTAAAGATTTTGAAAGTCATTATAACAATCCCTTACTAATTCTTTCTTCCTGCCATCACCACGGCAGCCCACATTAAAAAAATGTAGGAAATGTAAGATAAGATGTTTCTGATCACATCTTGCACAGGATCTTTGTCTATTCTTTTATATTCTATAATTTTAGATACTATTGACATATTTAGCATGATACTTTGGATATTTCAAGTTTATATAATATGTATATTTTGATAGAGTAGGTTCCCACTGGAGGAATAAAAATATAATACTCTATGTAAGGGGGGATATACACATACACACACACATAAATCATACACAAACACACTTACACACACAACAAACACATACACACAAATTTTCCCAGCCATTTTTCATGTATCTAGTAGCAACAAGAGAAAAAGGCCACTTTGGGCAAACAGGTTATGGCTACAGAAAGACTCAACAGAGTTGATGTATTCTAATTTCCCCAGAGTTACTTGTTCCTCTCAACCCATTCCATATCTCATAGTTGTCTCATCTCTTCTCTTACAATTTCTTGTTTTTTCAATGACTTTTTACTTGTCTTTGCCATTTTTTTTTTTTCCATTGACATTAGCACACTGCTAAAACGTAATTCTGCAAATTCACCTTTGGGTGGCAGACACTTCTTACTCTCACACTACTCCACCTCAACTGCTCTATTGTTTCTTCTGGATAAATCTTACTGGTGAATTATGATATGTCACATAATTTCTGAATCCCTTCACTAAATTTCCTGTTTAATCTTATTTGATACATTTCAAATATATATCTCGTAGAGGGTAAGGCCTAGAAGTAAATACAAAAAAAGAAAGCTAATATAAATGATGTAAAGTATATTGAGAAATCATATCTTTCATTCTTTCCAGCATATAAGTTTTATCTCTATCCAGACTTTCAAGTATTATTGCCTTTCTTTTCATATCACCATCTCACCTCTTGGTATCAAGTACCACACATTCTGTTAAATTAAAACTAAAAAACAAAACAAAAAAAAATGGAAATAGAGTAAAGCAGATTCTTAGAGCGGAGAAAGGCTTTACTTTTGCTGCTTAGCAAAGTTGAAATAAAAAATTATCCCCAGAGAGCAATGTGAAAAATAGCCAAGCATGTCAACATTGGTAATGCATGGCATCCATGATATTATGGTCATTGGTTTTCATAGCTCACTGTAATTGGCAATGGACTTTTAAAATTAATCTCTAGATTTTTTGACTGTTAATTTTTGGTCATCATGTCCTCCTAGGAATTTTGCCCACAGGTACATTTCCTCAATCTTTGTCCTCAGTTACTTCCTCCAAGATCTCACCCTCTTCCCAGCTTTTTCATTGAAAAAAATTAATAAAATTGATAAAAATCTAGCCAAATGGATAAGGGGAAAAAAGAGAAGTCACAATTTATCTATACTGGGAATGAAGAGGGAGCATCACTATAAATCCTCTAGCTAATAAAAGGGTGGTAAAGAATATTCTTGTACCATGATCATAATTTTTTTATTATTACACCAAATTTTTACTCAAGGAATAAAAATAAACCACACGTGATCATAATGTATTAACTTTTTTACATATTACTTAAATTTTCCAACATTATGTTATGGATTTTTACATCCAGGTCAATGAAGGATATTATTATGTAGTGATATGTTGTTTTATATCTGTTTCTGCTTTTAGAGTTAGGGTAATGCTTGTCTCATAAATCTATTGAGAGTGTTTCCTTCTCCTCTGCTTTCTAGGGGAGTTTATGGAGAATTCACCAGTGAAGGCATCTCTGCCTAAAATTTTCTTGGTGGAAAATTTTCTGACTATAAATTCAATTTCTATAATAGATATAAGGCTTAATATTATTTACTATTTTCCTGAGTGAGTTTTGATAGGTTATATTTTTAAGGAATTTGTCCATATAAAATTAATAAAACTCATAATAAATATTTAATATTAGTTAATATGCATACATTTTTGAATCTTAGTAGTTGAGTTTATTGGCACAAGATGGCTGAGATGTTGACTAGGGTCTTATGAGAGATCATGAAGCAGAGGGCCAAGCTGAACTGTTCCCAAATTTCTGACTCACACAACCTGTAAGATAATAAATGTATGTTGTTTTAAGAGAAATTTTAAGATAATTTATTGTATAATAATAGATAACTAAACAAGTTCTTTAAATCCTCACTCTTTTCATAATACCAGTTAACATGTATGTTTATTTTATCTACTTTACAAATTTATGAACAACTGAAGTGCATAATCTATCTAGGATTCATTTTTATCTAGGTTAATATTTTTTGTTCTATTATCTGTTTGATGGATGTTTTAATGAATGGGTGAATTGTTGTTGTAACATTGACTTAGTCTATCTTCACTTAAAAAATCTAAAGTACTCCTAGGTATATCATATAGTTCAATTTCCAGAGCATTTCCATTAGCATGATGCTTCACGAGGCATCTGTTTTGGTGTCATGCAGTGAAAAATGTTTTCTATTTACACTGGTCGAATGCACAGTGAACAATACAGAGTGATCCAGATGGCATGCGACTTAATCTTGAATCAATATACAACTTCTTTCTTTAGTGTGTCTTAAATATTTGTGTTCAATAGTAATTAAGTCATGCTACTATTGCACAAAATCTCCCATACGCATAGGTTTTTAATATTAAATTTCAATTGTTGTAAGATATTACTTAAAATTTCCAGCTCAGCTGTTCAC
>NW_012146078.1:166113-178400 GCF_000956105.1 Propithecus coquereli | reverse complement strand
ACTCCTTAGTACACTAAATTGGAATCCACCTTTAAACTATCTTCTCAGGAAACAAATAATGATATCAGGATTTAAACCCATGGAAACGTTGTGTCCCACTTGAACAAATTTAGTTAATGCATAACAGGTAACTAGCCCTATGCCCTAAGCCCTAGGCCTTATCCAACATATTTTTGTGTGTGTCACTTTTCCAATTTGTGTTTCTTATGAATCCCTAATACTGAGGTTATTGATTATATTTTTCAAGTGCTATAGATTTAGCCTTTCCTATTTCTCCCCATATATTATTAGCCAATGCTATGTAGAAACATACTTTTTTGCAGACATGACCAGTTGGGCTCCTTATGGTAAATTGATCTTTCTGGCTAAAGTCTTTTCTTTCTCATTTGAACTTTGTGTAATGTTTGGTTATAGCTATGAAGGACTTGGAAATGCTCACAGAGAACAATTAGCAAATCAATATAATGTGTCAGGGTATAGAACATTGGTTCCGGGTAACGTAAATGAATAAAATTTACTAATATGTAAATATTTTACTGAACAAAATAAAACTTCATAATTCAAAACCTAGTAAGTTTGCATTTTATTTCATCCAGTATAATAAGCAAATCATGCCACTGTAATTTTTACCTATAAAACAGCCAGAGTGAACTTGTGAAAAGTAGCAGCAAAAGTATGTATGAATACTACCTGATCCAATTTCCTAGAAACCATAGTAAATATTCTATTTAAGACTGGATATGACTAAACTTTATTAGACTTGAACTGTATTCTGGGTAATTGTCCAGTAATAGCTTTTGCTAAATTATACAAAGCCTTTACTTAACAGGGAACACAGACTCCCCAACCTCTAATATTATCATCATTCAAGATAATGAGCAACACAAACCATTCTATTACCAATCTAAAAGCAATAAATGTCAAAGTAAAGAAGTATGCAATATTCTAGCCTGAAAGAACAAAGGACAAAAGTAATGATAATACCTCTTTATATTTGCAGTCTGTTATATCATGCATAACAAATGATGCCATAATTGTAGACAGTGTTTTTTAACAGGTTATAAGGAGAAGATAGTGGGGGAGGTGAGGGTGTTTTGATGATTGCTGTCAAAAGTGCTTCAAGCATCTTAATTTAATATAGCCAGCAAAAAGAGAATATTTTTAGAGTGTATTTGATTTCAGTTCTTTGATTCATATAAGCTAAAGATTTCAGTGTTTGATTAACCATCTAATTCATTGTATTAGTGACTTCTAGGCAGTTGGAACACAGGATCTAATACAATATATTTTTTTTCTGAGTAAGTAGTCATCAGAAGGACCAAGGAGTGGATAAACAGTTTCTTAACTGCTCATTTCAGACAGTCTTGTGGAAACCAGTGTTGGAAAGGCAAAGTATGCTAAGCAAACAAAACCATCTCCCTAGTGAATATTGAATAATAAAATAAAATTGATGTCCTATCCTATGGCATTTTAGCTCAAATGTGTCCGTGTCTTTGTGAGCTACATAGGTTTCAAGATTGCAGAGAATTGCCACTAATACTACAAATGAGGAGATCTGGCTCAACCACTGACTTCTCTCTTGATGGATATATAAAACTATTTTTAAAATATATTTTTTGAGTAAAAATAAATATGAAGACCCTGCAGTCTGTGTAAATTACATAAAATGCATGCATAGCTAACAGGTTCTCGCTTATCTGAAGTTTTTTCACAAAATTTTTAAACTTATCCTTTCAAATGTATCCAGAGACACATATTCTATTACATAGGGGCGATGTGTAGACCTTTTGTACATAAAGTGCGTTGATATTTGATGAAGATCTTCCCCTTTTATTAAGGATTTGATGGCCTTTGTTCTTTAGATTTCTGCCCTATCTCTCCATATCCATTGTGAATAGGGACAATACAAACCTTTAAATTCAGGACCATCTAGAGTAGTTGAGATTATTTCCCAAATTTTTTTCTTTTTGGTTGACAAAATTACTTTTGTTATCTGTACCAGTAACACACAGCATCCATAAACTTGTTTTGAAAGCAATAAAACAGAATAAATTTTTCCTTCAAAATATTTACAAGTGCTTATAATTTACCCAAGAGTAATTAAATTCAGTCTGGAAATCACTGATCATACTGGAAATATTACTTAAGAGAACTATTAATGAAACATTTTGTTTATAATTGCATAGATGAGAGTAATATCAGATTGTGCAGAAGCAGTGCTTTCTTTAGAAAATCATGACAGAGTAATGGGTTTTTATAGAGTTAGTGTAAAAATGAACATTATTTTGAGGAATATAATCATTTTAGTCTTAACATAGGTAATATAAAGGCAAGTCTCAGAGATATTGTGGGTTGGTTCCAGACCACCACAATAAAGCACATATTGCAATAAAGTAAGTCACATGATGTTTTTTGTTTCCAAGTGCATATAAAAGTGTGCTTATAATATACTATAGTCTCTTAAGTGTGCAATCACATTATGTCTAAAAAAAGAATACACCTTAATTAAAAAGGCTTTAATGCTAAAAATGCTAACAATCATCTGAGCCTTCAGCAAATCAAAATCTTTTTGCTAGTTGTGAGTCTTGCCTCAATGTGATAGCTACTGACTAATCAACATGGTGGTTGCTGAATTTTAGGATATCTGTGGCAATTTCTTAAGAAAGGAAAGAAGTTTGCTACATTTATTAACCCTGCCTTTCACAAAAGATTTTTCTGTGGCACGTAATGTTTGATAGCACTTTACCCACAATAGAACTTTCAAAATGAAGTCAATCTTCTCAAAACCTGCCACTGCTTTATCAACTAAGTTGATGTAATATTCTAAAACCTTTGTTGTCATTTTAACAATGTTGCCAGTATCTTCGCCAGGAGAAGATGCCATCTCGAGAAACACATATTTTTGCTCATCCCTAAGAAGCAACTCCTTATCCATTTAAATTATACGATGAGATTGTAGCCATTCAGTCACATCTTCAGGTTCCATTTCTAATTTTAGTTCTCTTGTTATATCTACCACTTCTACACTTACCTCCTCTACTGAAGTTTTGAGGCCCTTACAGTTGGAATCAGCTTCTTCCAAACTCCTGTTAATGTGGATATTTTGACCTTCTCCCATGAATCATGAATGTTCTTCATGGCATCTAGAGTGGTGAATCCTGTCCAGAAGGTTTTCAATTTACTTTGCCCTGATCCATCACAGGAATCACTATCTATGGAAGCTATAGACATACAAAATGTATTTCTTAAATAGCAAGACTTAAAAGTCAAAATTACTCCTTGATCCAGGGGATATAGAATGGATGTTATGTTAGCAGCCATGAAAACAACATTAATCTCCTTGTACATCTTAATCAGCATTCTTGAATGACTAGATGTATTCTCAATGAGCATAATATTTTGAAAAAACCTTTTTTTCTGAGCAGTATGTCTCAACAGTTGTCTTAAAATATTCAGAAAACTATGCTATAAACAGATATTTAGCTTAATTCTCAAGTTCCTAGGATTTTCAGAATTTTAAATGAGCATTGGCTTTAACTTATAGTCACCAGCTTCATTAGCCCCTGTCAAAATAGTCAGTATGTCTTATGAAGTTTTGAAGCAAGGCAGTGACTTCTCTCTGGCTGTAAAAGTCCTAGATGGCTGCGTATATATGCCCGTTTTATCTACATTGGAGATAAAAGGCTGTTTCATCTACATGGAAAATCAGTTATTTAGTGTAGCCACCTTCATCAATTTTTTTAGCTAGATCTCGATAATTTGCTATAGCATCCATATCAGCACTGCTACTTTATCTTGCACTTCTATGTTATAGAGACAACTTCTTTCCTTAAACCTCATGAACCTACCTCAGCTAGCTTCCAAATTTTCTTCTGCAGATTTGTCAACTCTCTCAGCCTTCATGGAATTAAAGGGAGTTAGGACCTTGCTCTGGATTAGGCATAGGATTAAGGGAATGTTATGACTGGTTTGAGCTTCAATTCAGACCATTAAAACTTTCTCCATGTCAGCATAAGTCTGTTTTTCTTTCTTATGCTTCATATGTTCACTGGAGTAGCACTTTTAATTTCCTTCAAGAACTTTTCCTTTGCATTCACAACTTGGCTAATTGTATTAATGCAAGAGGAATAGCTTTTGGTCTATCTCAGCTTTTAATATGCCTTCCTCACTAAGCTTAATTATTTCTAGCTTTTGAAAAAGTGAGAGATGTGCAACTATTCCTTTCACTTGAACATTTACTTAGAGGCTATCTAGGGTTATTAACTGGCCAAATTTGAATATTGTTTTGTCTCAATGACTAAGTGGGCCTGAAGAGAGCGAGAGAAATAGGGGAATGGTTGGTCAATGGAGCAATCCAAACACATGCAAAACAGGAGGATCCAAGATGATAGACAAGAAGCAGCTTGCACAACACCACACTCATGGAGAGGATTGAAAGTGACCAATAGCACCTTTGGATCAATTGTCTAAGAGAGAGTACTGGGAATCAACAGACAGGAAGCAGGAGTGATGTGAAGAAGAGAGAAATGGGACAACCTGATTAGCAGAACTGGAAGTCCTTGGGGAAGGCACCCACATGTGGGGAAGGGACAGAGGAGAGAACACCAGAATCCACTTTTCCCCCTGAGGATATTGCAACCAGAGTGGCAGGAGGGACCCTACATTGCAGCAGGCCTCTGGAATGACATGGAGACCTGACTGGAGGATGTACTGCTGCATTACTCCAGAGAGAAGAAAGCTGTCTTATGAGTCCTGGGTGCTGTGGCTGGTGCCATTGTGACATCCCAAGCCCAGAACTCTACTCCTACTCCACGGGTCAGATTTGTAACTACTATCTCCCCCTCATTCCTGCTGGGCAGGGAGGGAATGGGGGGTCTTGGTGTACCCCATGGATGGATGACATGCACCCACACTACCACTGCGGGGGAACCTGGGCAGAGCATGAGACCACAAACCTGGCATCTGCTGATGTGGCCTGAGTGATCCCACTCAACCTCACCTCCCATAGCTCACTGTTGGGGTGGATGATCCACTGCTATCACTGCTTGAGAGGCCCTAAGCATGGCAAAAAGTCACTACAACTGCCACCTTTGAACCTAGGAGGACCAACCACCATGGAACCTTAATATTTCACAAAGGCAGGCACCCCTTGTGCAGCTCCCCATGCATGCCCTCCTCCATCTGTGTACCCAGCACCATGACTGCCCTGGCCCATACACAGACACATCATGTCCTGCAATTCTGCTACATCCTGGAGGCCTGTCCACGATACAGCCCACTCCACCTCCAGCATGGGTCCTGCCCCTCCCAGGCCTGCATGTGTGCACACTGAGCTCAGCTGGCCTGCTCCATCCGGTACACTCACCCAGTCCCATGAGCCAGCCCTGCCTCACCTATGTGCCCTTGACCATGGGAGCCCCCAATCACAGAGGCTTTGTGATAACCATAGGGGAATAGGGAAACACAGTAGAGAAGCAGTGTTAAAGGCTCACAGTGCATCTGCTTCTCCCTGCCTGGTCAAGTTTCTGGAGTAGGAACAAGGCACACCATTTAGGTACCCTTCACTATCCTCAAAAAGCAACAGATATCCCAGCAGAGGAGAACAGGTATACTGTTACTGTTATCTGTTTTGAGCTGCAGAAGAGGCCCCAGATGAGAAGGGGGCAGCATAAAATCTCTGGCAACATGAAAAAAATCAGCTGTCACAACATCCCCAGAAGATCACAATAAATTTCCAATAATGACTCCAACCAAAAGGAAATTGTTGAAATGACAGATATAGAATTAAGATTATGGATGGCAAATAACATGAATGGGATTGAGGAGATGGTAGAAAACCATCACAAAGAAACAAAAAACATCATTAAAAACATGAATGAAAAATTCACAAAAGAGATATATAACATAAAAAAGATAACCAAATACAAGAAAATGATATAATCAGTTAGGGAATATCAAAATACAGCAGAAAGCTTTAGCAAACAGATTAGACCAAGGAGAAGAAAGAATTTTAGAGCTTGAAGACATAGCATTCAAATTAAGCCAGTCAGTCCAAAATGCAGAAAAAAGAATAAAGAAAAATAATCACTATAAGAAATAAGAGATTATGCAAAATAAGCTAATATAAGAATTATAGGTATTCCTGAGGTAGAAGAAGAAAAAGCAAAAAACATAGAAAACATATGTGAGTGAATAATTAAGGAAAACTTTCCTGGTATTGGAGATTTAGATATCCAGACACAAGATGGTCATTGAACACAAAATTCATTGCAAATAGCCTGGCCAAAGTTAAAGTGAAGAATTCTACAAGCTGTGAGACAAAAGCAATAGGTTATTTACAAAGGAAAACCCATCAGACTAACAGGAGACCTCTCAGTAGAGACCTTAAAAGGAAGAAGGGATTGGAGTTCTATTTTTAGTATTTTTTTTTTTTTTGTGTGTGTGAGGCACTGTCTCACTGTGTTGCCTGGGCTAGAGTGTGGTGGCGTCAGCCTAGCTCACAGCAACCTCAAACTCCTGGGCTCAAGCGATCCTTCTGCCTCAGCCTCCCGAGTAGCTGGGACTACAGGTATGTGCCACCATGCCTGGCTAATTTTTTATATATATATTTTTAGTTGCCCAGCTAATTTCTTTCTATTTTTTTTTTAGTAGAGACGGGGTCTCGCTCTTCTCAGGCTGGTCTCTAACTCCTGAGCTCAAACGATCTGTCTGCCTCGGCCTCCTAGAGTTCTAGTATTACAGGCGTGAGCCACCACCCCCAGCCTATTTTTAGTACTCTTTAACAGAATAGCTGTCAAGAAAGAATTTTGTATCTGGCAAAATTAACTTGCAGAAATGAGAGAGAAATAAAGTCTTTCCAAGACAAGCAAACACTAAGGGAATTTGTTACCACTACACCTGCCCTACTTGAAGTGCTTAAAAGTGCTCTGTCATGAAACAGAACAATTGATACCCACCAGTGTAAAAACATGTGAAAGCTGAGGCTCACGACCCTTATAAAACAGTAACACAAGAGAGAAAACAAAGCAAGTAGATACCATTCAACATGATGAATAGAACAGTATTTTATATATCATTAATAAAATTCGATGTAAATGGTCTTAATGCATCACTTAAAAGATATAGATTAACTGAATGGATGAAAAAAACACAACAAATATATATGCTGTCTCCAAGAAACCCATCTAACTTGCAAAGATGCTCATAGACTCAAAGTAAAGGGGTGGAAAAAAATATTCAACACAAATGGAAACCAAAAGTGAGCAAGAGTAGCTTTTCTCATATCAGATAAAATAGACCTTAAATCAACAATGGCAAAAAAAAACAAAACACCAAGACAGTCATTATAAAATGCTAAAGGGAGCAATTCAGCAAGAATATATAACAATCCTAAATATATATGTACCTAATATAGGAGCTCCCACATTTATAAAACAAATTCTGTTAGATCTAAGCAAGGAATTATATGGCAGAATTATAATTGCCAGGGACTTCAACACTTCACTGACAGAGCTGAACAGATCATTGAGGCAGAAAATCAACTGAGAAACAGTGGACTTAAACCACACTCTAGAACAAATGGACCTTATAAACATCTATGAAATGCTGTACCTAAAAAGTGTAGAATATACATTTTTCTCACTAGCACATGGCACATTTTCCAAAATAGATCATATCTCAGCAAATACAGAAAAATCACAATCATTCCATGAATCTTATCAGACCACAGTGGAATAAAACCAGAAATAAATTTCAAGAGGAACTCTCAAATCTATACAAAGTCATTGAAATTAAACAACTTTCTGCAGAATGATCCTTGGGTCAATGATGAAATTAAGATAGTTATCAAAGGATTTTCTAACTGAATGGAAAACATGACACAAGCATCCAAAAATCTACAAGATATAGTAAAAACAATGTTAATGGGGAAGTTCATAGCCTTAAATGCTTACATCAAAAAGACAGAAAGACCACAAATGAATAAGGTAATGTCATACCTAAAAGGCCTATAGAATGAAGAACAAGCCAAATCCAAAATTATCAGAATAAAGGAAATAACAAACCTCAGAGCAGAACTAAATAAAATGAAAACCAACCAACAAACGAAAATACAAAGGATCAATGAAACAAAAATTTGGTACTTTGAAAAGATAAACAAAATTGATAGAACACTAGCTACATGAATGAGAAATAGAACAGAAAAGACTCAAATTAGCTCAATCAGAAGTGAAAAGGGACATTACAATTGAGACTACAGAAATACAAAATACCACCTGTGACTACTACGAAAACCTCTATGCATACAAACTAGAAAATTAAAAGGAAATGGATAAATTTTGGAAACACGTGGCCTACTCAGCTTGAACCAGAAAGAAATCAAAATCTTGAACATACTTATTATGAATAGTGAGAATAAAATAATAAAAAATCTCCCAACAACAAAAAAGCTCCAGAGCACATGGATTCACAACCAGATTCTACTAGACTTACAAAGAAGAATTAGCACCTATTCTTCTGAAACTATTCCATAACATCAAATAAGAGAGCATCCTCCTTCACTCATTCTGTAAAGCCAGAATCACCCTGATACTAAAGCCAGGAAAGTACACAACAACAAGAACAAAAATTATATACCAGCATCTCTTATGAACATAGATGCAAAAATCCTCAACAAAATACTAGCAAACCAAATTCAACCACGCATCAAAAAGTATTCACCATAAACAAGTCGATTTCTATTTTTTTTTTTTAATGAAAGTGAGATTTATTCAGAAACTATAGAAGGTCTACTCCACAGACAGAGCAGAGGAAAATTCTCCATGCAGAAGAGAACTAGCCCCTGATTCCTGTTGCCTTTCTATTGAAGCTCCAGCTAAATTAACAAGGAGAGAAATATTCACGGCAGGGGAAGTGTTTTCCTGAAATCAGGGTAACAACCTCTATTCCTCCACCATCTTGGTTCTAACTCACAAGTTGGTTTCATCCCAGCTGTGGAAAAATGGCTCAATATATGAAAATCAATAAATGTGATTCATCAAATAAACAGAATTAAAAATAAGTATCTTATGATCATCTCAGTAGATGCAAAAAAATTCAATAAAATCAAGAAAACCTTCATAATAAAAACCCTCAACAAACTAGGCATAGAGGGAATATATCTCAAAATTATAAAAGCCATATATGACAAACACACAGACAACATTATACTCAATAGGGAAAAGTTGAAAAGCATTCCCCCTGAGAACTAGAAAGAGACAAGGATGCCCACTGTCACCACTTCTATTCAACATACTACTGGAAGTCCTAGCCAGAACAATCAGGTAAAAGAGAGAAATAAAAGGCATTCACACTGGGAAGAGGAGGTCAAATTATTTCTCTTTGCCAAAAATATGACCTTATAATCTAGAAAACCTTAAAAATTCCACGAAAAGATTTCTAGAATTGATAAATAAATTCAGTAATGCCTCAGTTTTATAAAATTAATGCACAAAAATCAATAGCATTTCTTTATACTAATAACAGTGAAACTGAAAGTCAAATCAAGAACTCAGTAATGATTACAAATAGCTATAAAGGAAATAAAATAACTAAGAATAAATTTAAACAAAGAGGTGTGGCTACTTTTTCACTACTCAGCTTGGTAGTGAAGGAATGAATGATTACTTGAAACACAGTGTTCTGAGAGAAGAGGAGAAACCAAAATCTAAAGGAGAAAATGGCCTCCTCAGTGAAGTTCCTCCCCATATTTATTTCCAAGGACGTGTGCAAAGGGTCAAGGCTGCTTGTTAATTTTTTTAACAACTTCCATACAGGTCAGCTGTTTTCAGCTGACGTTTGCACTCAGCAAACAAGCAACTTTGGGCAGGCATTTTCACCTGATCCTTCATTCACCTTGCTCACATTCTTTCCATCCATCCATCCTTCTATGCCCAACCAGAAGGTTAGAAGTGAAAGACCTCTACAAGGAGAAGTATAAAATACTTATGAAAGAAATCATAGATGACACAAAAAAGGAAAAAAAAATCTCGTGCTCATGGATTGGAAGAATCAACATTGTTAAAATGTCCATGCTGCTCAAAGTAATTTACAGATACAAAGCAATTCCTCCCAAAATTCCAATGTCATTTTTCACAGATCTAGGAAAAATAATCCTAAACTTCATGTGTAACCAAAAAAGAGCCTGAATAGCCAAAGAAATCCTGTACAAAAAGAACAAATCTGGAGGCATCACATTAGCTGACTTCAAGTTATATTACAAGACTATAGTAACTAAAACAGCATGGCACTGGTATAAAAGTAGACACATAGACCACTGGAACAGAATAGAGAACCCAGAAATAAAACCATAGAGCTCTGACAAACTGATATTTGACAAAGTAGACAACAACATACACTGGGGAAAGGACCCCCTATTCAATTAATAGTGCTGGGAAAACTGGATAGCCACATGCAGAAAAATGAAACAAGATCCCTGTCTCTCACCATTTACCAAAATTAATTCAAGATGTAGTAAAGACTTAAATGTAAGGCATGAAACCCTAAAAAGTCTGATAGAACATGTAGAAAAATCTTTTAGAACTAGACCGAAGCAAAAAATTTATGACTAAGACCCCAAAGACAAATACGGCAACATCAAAAATAAACAAATGGAATATAATTAAATTAAAAAGCTTCTGCACAGCAAAGGAAAAAATCAACAGAATAAACAGGCAACTTACAGAATGGGAGAAAATATTTACAAAGTGTAAATCCAATAAAGGACTAATACGCAAAATCTACAAAAAACTAAAGAAATCAGCAAGAAAAAACAGACAACTCCATCACAAAGTGGCAAAAAACATGAACAGAATTTTCTCAAAAGAAGATAGACAAATTGCCAACAAACATGAAAAAATGCTCAGCATCACTAATCATCAGGGAAATGCACATTAAAACCACAATGAAATACCACCTTATCCCTGTCAGAATGTCTATTCATCAAAAAATCAAAAAAACAACAGATACTGGCATGAGTATAGAGAAAAAAGAAGGCTTATATCTTATGGGTGAGATTACACACTGGTACAACCCTTATGGAAAACAGTATGGAGGTTCCTCAAAAAGCTAATAGTAGACTTACCATTCTATTCAGCAGTCCCATTACTGGATGTCTACCCCAAGGAAAAGTCATCATTTTATCCGAAAGACATCTGCCTTTAAATGTTTATGGCAGCACTATTCATAAAAATCTACCTATCAGGTACAAGGTACATTATTTTAGTGATGCATACACTGCAGCCCTGATTTCAGCATGATCCTATTCATCCATGTAACAAAAAACACCTGTACTCTCTAAATTTTTTGAAATAAAGAATGTGCACAACATTTCTCTATTAAGTTTGTCATCCTATACATGCGTGGTTTGTGGTACATCAAAAGTATTACACTAGAAACCATAAAGATGACTGATCACAAATCATCATAACAGATGTAATAATAATGAAAAAGTTTGAAATAGTGTAAGAATTACCAAAATGTGACGCAGAGACATGGAAACAGCATATGCTACTACAAAACTGGCAATGATAGACTTGATTGACCCAAGATTGCCACAAACCTTCAATTTGTAAAAACACAATATCTGCAAAGTGCAATAAAGTGAAGTGCAGTAAAACTAGGTATACTTGTAATTCAACTCCTAATATATAGTGCAATCTCTTATGACTAGAATATTTTAAGGATGTCTTTAGCATAATTATTTTCTGATTAAATTTTCTGCAAAATCGAATGTTCTTGAATTTTTCCCTCCTTTATTTCTTTTAAAAGAGATGTTTCTTTTCAGTAAGCTGGAAGAAGTTTATTAGGAGTATCCCTCTCTGGGCAAGTACAGTCTAAATTTTAGCTTATAGTGTTTCCCTTTGATGTTATAGACTCTTATTTATTCATCTATGGAATCTTTCTCAGTAGATATCCTTAAACTACAAGTCATTTGAGAAATAATCTGATAAACTGGCTCTTTCTTTAATATTGATGACTGAAATATTGCTTAATGTTTTTAAAGTTAAATTTGCTTATTAATGTTTTAGCAAATAATTTCTGGAAGTGTAAAACTTTCATAACTCCATCTTCCTAGAAAACCATCTTTGTGGTAGAATTTTGGGACACTAACTCAAAATCTATGAGGTACTGTAGTTTGTACATAAAAATATTCCTTTTTTAGAATTCTAAAATTATGCCACACAGATGGGCTACATACAGTATAATTTTTCTTTTGCTGGATATTTTTCATTTGGTTCTGATTTCCTTAT